>NW_023367023.1:0-60261 GCF_902167145.1 Zea mays | reverse complement strand
CTATATGCGAAGTTCTTGAAGTGTGATTTTTGGTTAAAGGAAGTTGCTTTCTTAGGGCATATCGTTACCGATGGTGGAATTAAAGTGGACCCAGGAAAGATAAGTGAGATACTAGATTGGAAGCAACCAAAGGATGCGTCCAAGATCAGAAGTTTTCTTGGATTGGCAGGATACTATAGAAGATTTATTGAAGGTTTTTCCAAGTTAGTGAAACCACTTACCTCTCTACTGGAGAAAGGTAAAGAGTTCAAATGGGATGAAGCTTGCCAGAATTGTTTTGAAGAACTCAAGAAAAGGTTAACTACTACACCAATATTGGTAATGCCAGACATCCACAAGGGATTTGATGTGTATTGCGATGCATCACACCTTGGACTTGGATGTGTGCTAATGCAAGAAGGAAAAGTGATAGCTTATGCCTCAAGGCAGTTGAGAAAGCATGAGAAGAATTATCCTACGCATGATTTGGAACTAGCTGCCGTAGTGCATGCTTTGAAGATTTGGAGGCACTATATGATTGGAAACAAGTGCAAAATCTTCACGGATCACAAAAGCCTGAAATATATATTCACTCAGAAAGAACTCAACCTCAGACAGAGAAGATGGCTTGAGTTGATTAAGGACTATGATTTGGAAATACAATATCACCCCGGAAAAGCAAATGTAGTAGCTGATGCTTTGAGCCGTAAGGGTCAAGTGAACAACATCACTACTCATTTGATGTCACAAGAATTGTGTTGGGAAATGGAACAACTCACCCTTGGTATGCTTTATAGTGTAGAAGCAACGATTATGGAAGTTGAATCTACTTTGGAAGAAGAGATTCGTAAAGGACAAGAGTCTGATGAGAAAATTAAGGAAATTAAAGCTTTGATTGGTTTGGGTAAAGCCCCAGATTTCACGGAAGATGAACAAGGCACAGTATGGTTTAAGAAGAGAATCTGTGTACCCGAAATCGAGCACTTGCGCTAACTTATTTTGAGAGAAGCTCATGATTCAGCTTACTCTATTCACCCTGGAAGTACAAAGATGTACCAGGATCTTAAGGAAAAGTATTGGTGGTACGGATTGAAAAGAGATGTTGCTACTCATGTTGCATTATGTGACGTGTGTCAGCGAGTTAAAGCCGAACACCAAAGACCAGTAGGATTACTACAACCTCTCAAGGTACCAGAATGGAAATGGGAAGAAATCAGTATGGATTTCATAGTTGGACTACCCCGTACTCGAGATGGCTATGATTCAATATGGGTCATAGTAGATAGGTTAACTAAAGTAGCCCACTTTATACCTGTGAAGACAACTTACTCGAGAGCCCAGTTAGCAGAGTTATACATGTCGAGGATTGTTTGTCTGCATGGAGTACCGAAGAAGATCGTATCGGATCGAGGAACCCAGTTTACCTTGCGCTTTTGGAAAAGACTACATGAGTCCATGGATACCAAGCTAAATTTTAGTTCAGCTTATCATCCGCAAACGGATGGGCAAACAGAAAGGACAAACCAAGTGTTGGAAGACATGCTAAGAGCTTGCGCTCTGAAACATGGTAGAAGCTGGGATAAAAGTTTGCCTTATGCAGAATTTTCGTATAACAACAGTTATCAAGCAAGTCTAAAAATGGCACCATTTGAAGCACTATATGGACGAAAGTGTAGAACACCGCTTTATTGGAATCAGACTGGAGAAAGTCAAGTATTTGGTCCAGAAATTCTCCAAGAAGCCGAAAAGCAAGTGCAGACTATTAGAGAAAATTTGAAGTCAGCACAGTCAAGACAGAAAAGCTATGCTGATAATAGAAGAAGAGAGTTGATGTTTGAAGTAGGAGACTTCGTATACCTTAAAGTTTCACCGATGAGAGGAATGAAAAGGTTTAAGTTTAAGGGAAAATTATCACCTCGCTATATCGGCCCATTCAAGATTTTGGAAAGAAAAGGTGAAGTAGCCTACCAGTTAGAGCTACCCGATAGATTATCGGATGTGCACGACGTATTTCACGTATCACAACTCAAGAAGTGCTTAAGAGTACCAAAAGAACAGTTACCCATGGAAGAACTGAATGTTAATGAGGATTTGACCTATTTGGAGTACCCGGTCAGAATTCTAGAAACATCTCGCAGAATTACACGGAGTAAAGTTATTAACATGTGCAAAGTTCAGTGGAGTCATCATTCGGAAGATGAGGCCACTTGGGAAAGAGAAGATGAACTCAGAGCAGAATTCCCCAGTTATTCTCGGAAGTTTCTTATCTCGAGGACGAGATTCTTTTTAAGAGGGGTAGGTTTGTAACACCACAAAAGTCATCAATGAAAAATAATAAATTTAGTTATTATATTAATTAGGGTAATAATTTTTTTAAGTGTTTAATTATTTATTTGCTTTTTGATCATTTTCTTTGTATGTGCTTGATTGATTATCGAATGTTTTTAATCGATTCTTGTTAAAGAAAACCTAGTAAATAATATAATAATTAAATAATATACTAGTTATTAGTCTAAAAACAAGTATCTTATTATAAATATTTTTGGTGTATTTCTTATGAATTTTTGAGCTATTTAAAAATACCTTTCGGAATTAGAAAAAAAGAAAAAAAAACAAATCCCGCGCGTGGAGCCGCCAGCTTGACGTCCGTGCCATCCAGCCCGAGCCGACGGCCCCTGCGTCCCACGCCGCGCGATGCGCGCGCCGACCGAGCCCCGCCCTGCACCGGCGCCCCGCGGACCGACCTGCGCCAGGCAAACAGCCGCGACGACCGCGCGCCCGACGTCCGAGTCCGAGCCGCGCTTCTGCCCCAGCCGCACACGCGACACCGACCGCAACAGCCGCGCAAGCCACGTCTGTGCCCCGCATCGACCGACTGCGCCATCCGCGCCAAGAACCGTCGTCCGTTCGTCACGACATTAATAGAGATGCAACTGCGACTGTTTCTTCTTTCTTACCCATTATTCTCTTTGTAATTGACGCCATTGATGGTGCTTGAAGGGCCGCCGGCGCTCCAACGCATTACCTCCCTGGTGTTCCCTCTCCTCTTCCTCCCTGCTCTCTATAAAACGCGAGCTCATGTCCCGTGGAGCAGTACAACGTTCACCCTGTGTTCTCCTCTCTCTGCTGCACATTGCTCGCCACCCACGCACCCTGCTCGCCGGAGTTCGTCATCGCCGAAGCTTCCCTAGTCGCTGACCCCCGGAGCCAGGGCATCGTACGTCGTTGAACCAAGTGAAGTCGCAACCCCGGGCGACCACCACCGGCCAAAACCCTCTGCTCGACGACCGTTCCCTGCTCACCCATCGTTCTGCGCATAAGGAAACGGAGAAAGGTAGAAGACAAGCGTATTGTATTCTACCCCTGCAGTGTTTTGTTGTTTTAAATTTTGTAAATTTCAGAGTTCGAATCACGTGTAAATTTAATGATTGATCTCCTGTGTATATGTTGAGCTATTTCAAATAGTGTTTTATGCCATTTTCCATGTTTACAACTTAGTTTGGTTATGTCGGTTGAAATTAAATTAAATATAATTTTCTAGAGTGAAGAATTTTGGAATAGAGTAGACCATATCTTCTTATAAAAATACTATATGAATAATTCTAACGGTTATTTATGCTCGGGATGAACTGTAGATTTTTAGTCAAATTATATGTGTTCGTATGTGCGATTATAGATAAATTGCTTCTTCACTAAGTCGTGTTAGAGTCTCGATTAGTATTAAATAATACAGCTACTATGACTACTGTAAACTAAATAGTAGAATTATATTGGTAGGTTAATTTAGTTCTCCTAAATATCAAGGTTAAGTGACTTTTAAATAATATTGTTGTCGGCGTTCCGAGACCGGGGGTCCCTGGGCCGACGAGTGAATGTCGCCGCGTGCCCCAGCCCAGATGGGTCGAGCGCGAGGGCGAGCGCGAAGGGGGGAGAGCGAGGCGGTCGGAGTCCGGCGTGAGAGAGGTGGGAATCCCGCGGCCTTCGTGTTCGTCCCGCGCCCAGGTCGGGTGCGCTTGCAGTAGGGGGTTACAAGCGTCCACGCGGGAGAGGGAGCGAGCGGCTCCAGGCGAGCGCCTGTCTCGTCCTCGTCCCCCGCGCGGCCAACCCCCTCTAAGAGGGCCCTGGTCCTTCCTTTTATAGGCGTGAGGAGAGGATCCAGGTGTACAATGGGGGGTGTAGCAGAGTGCTACGTGTCTAGCTGAGGATTGCTAGCGCCCTAAGTACATGCCGTTGTGGCAGCCGGAGAGATTTTTGGCACCCAGTTGGTGTGATGTCGTGGCCGTCGGAGGAGCGTTGGAGCCTGGCGGAAAGGACAGCTGTCGGAGCGGTTGAGTCCTTGCTGACGTCCTCTTGCTTCCGTAGGGGGCTGAGAGCCGCCGTCGTCACAGAGTACGCGGGGCGCCATCATTGCCTATCTTGCGGAGCTAGCCAGATGGGACGCCGGTCTTGTTCCCTGCGGCCCGAGTCAGCTCGGGGTAGGGTGATGATGGCGCCTCCTGTTGACGTGGCTGGCCTGCGCCCTAGGTTGGGCGATGTGGAAGCTCCTCCGAAGCCGAGGTCGAGTCTGTCTTCCGTGGCCGAGGTCGAGTCCGAGCCCCTGGGTCGGGCGAGGCGGAGGCCGTCGGCTGAGGCCAGGGCGGAGTCCGAGCCCTGGGGGTCGGGCGAAGCGGAGTTCGCCGTCTTCCGGGGCTGAGCCGAGTCCGAGCCCTGGGTCGGGCGGAGCGGAGTTCGCCGTCTTCCGGGACTTAGCCCGAGTCCGAGCCCTGGGTCGGGCGGAGCGGAGTTCGCCGTCTTCCGGGGCTGAGCCCGAGTCCGAGCCCTGGGTCGGGCGGAGCGGAGTTCGCCGTCTTCCGGGACTTAGCCCGAGTCCGGGCCCTGGGTCGGGCGAAGCGGAGTTCGCCGTCTTCCGGGACTAGCCCGAGTCCGAGCCCTGGGCTCGGGCGGTGCGGTGTTCGCCGTCTTCCGGGACTTAGCCCGAGTCCGAGCCCTGGGTCGGGCGGAGCGGAGTTCGCCGTCTTCCCGGGACTTAGCCCGAGTCCGAGCCCTGGGTCGGGCGGAGCAGAGTTCACACCGTCTTCCGGGGCTGAGCCCAAGTCTGAGCCCTGGGTCGGGCGAAGCGGAGCTTCCTATGGTGCCTTCGGCAGGGCCTGACTGCCTGACAGTCTCACTCTGTCAAGTGGCCACTGCAGTCGGAGTGGCGCATGGCGGCGCTGTCCTTCTGTCAGGCCGATCAGTGGAGCGGCGAAGTGACGGCGGTCACTTCGGCTCTGCCGGGGGGCACGCGTCAGGATAAAGGTGTCAGGCCACCTTTGCATTTAAGGCTCCTGCGATTTTGGTCGGTCGGTGCGGCGATTTAGTCAGGGTTGCTTCTCGGCGAAGGCAGGGCCTCGGGCGCGCCAGTAATACGTTCGCCGTTGGAGGGGGGCCTCGGGCGAGGCGGAAATCCTCCGGGGGTCGGCTGCCCTTGTCCGAGGCTAGGCTCGGCGAGGCGTTGATCGAGTCGCTCGAATGGACTGATCCCTGACTTAATCGCGCCCATCAGGCCTTTGCAACTTCATGCTGATGGGGGGTTACCAGCTGAGAATTAGGAGCCTTGAGGGTACCCCTAATTATGGTCCCCGACAATTGTAACGTCTACTATAATTTTCTTTTAGAAAGAAATAATATACTCCATGTACTATCCGGTAGAAATAATTGATTAGCTAATTAAACTTACTCCATAGAGTTTTGTTTAGCACGATATATATATTAATGAATTTATATAGTACACACTTTCATAGTCAAATTTGCCATATAGATCTCTCTAGTGAATTATGCAAACAAAATAAATAGTATGTCGTAGCAAATGAAATGATCGTTGATGTGTTTTATTTTATATTATAGTTACAAATTAAGTTTTCTTTTTGGAATGTTTTTCTTTTACGATGTGTTAATGTGTATGTAATGGTGTATGATTATGTGATGATGCATGTTTATTTATTTGTGTATGTTTTATTTTTGTATGTGCGACGTGCGATTATAATAGAAGCCGATTGTGTGGTAGAAGATCCAAATTTGTTTGAGAACGACCCACAGGACGCTTTTGAGCAAGGCAAGTGGATTCTCCCTCTGCATATTCTGTTTGTACCTACTCATTGCATATAATAATGTTTACTTTTTGATATATTGCATAATTTGATGGGTTAACCTAATTAAGGATTTCCTAGATTTACTACCTGTATTCCTTGTTTAACCTGGGAAAATTATTAAGCTGTGCAAAATTTGTGCTATCGCTCAACTTAATGATTTTTAATGTCACTCATTAATTGGTTTTAATGTTCCAAAAAATTAATTTGCAATTATGACATTAACCCGATGGTTAAGATAACATTATTACAAATTAATTGGAACATGGAGTGACCACCCAGGATAACAGTGCAACCACGAGTGCTATCATGGCTCTGGCTTTGGTAATTAGCTTTATATGCTTAGTGCCTAGCAACCTTACCTGAAATATGGGCAAGAGGGGGAGCGGTAGGTGCTGGCAGCCCACGTTAACATGGGGTCATATTCTTGGCTAAGGTACCTCACCCAGGGGGCCACCACCATCGTCTTTAGAAACCTTAGCGGGTTGCTTCGTATTAAGTGTATTTTGTGAAAGCCTCATAATGGATCCCTAGCCATTCACCTCGGCAGTGTCTAAGGGTCCGATCAACCCGGGCTAGATGGGATACATGGCTTGTGGGTAAAGTTGTACCACCTCTGCAGAGTGTAAAACTGATATATCAGCCGTGCTCCCGGTTATGAGCGACCTAGACTCCTCACATGATAATTGAACTTGAAGATGGAATTAAATTGAGATCTGATGATCTGCCAGTAATTTGCTTAAGTGGTTTCACTTAAGTGTTTTTGCTATATTCATATTCCTTTGTTTAAATGGGATATTTGGGATTCACACTTATTAGTAAGACAGGTGTTGTTAATAAAATGTTGACCAACTAAAATGCTTACTGCTCAACCTTAGACTCACCTTGTTATACCTGCATTAATTTTTCCCCCACTTGCTGAGCCCCGACCATAAGTGAGCTCACCCTTGCTAATATTTTGATCCGAGGGTGATGCTGGAGACTTTGATGGAGATTTTATCGATGACGATGATTTCTAAGTCTAATGATGCGCCAGTCATCTTCCTGTGGGAGATTGCCCAGTTGTTTATTTCCGCTTTACTTTGATGTGATACTTGCTAAAGATACAATGTTTCAGATGATGTAATAAAGTATTATACTCTATTTACGCCTTTATTGCATTGTCTTTTGATATACTACACTTGTGACGTCAACATATGTGTGGAAATAGATCCTGGCACACATATGGTATGTGCTCGGTTCTACCCCCTGGAACCGGGTGTGACAGCTGTCGGGTCCTTGCTGACGTCTCCTTGCTTCCGTAGGGGGCTGAGAACCGCCGTCGTCATGGAGCACGCGGGGTGCCATCATTACATGTTTACCGGGGGCGAGCCAGATGGGACACCGGTCTTGTTCCTCGTAGCCTGAGCTAGCTAGGGGTAGGGTAATGATGTACCCCCTATAGCGTGGTCGGTCCGAGCCCAAGGCCGGGCGAGGTGGTGACTCCTCCGAGGTCGAGGTTGAGTTCGAGCCCTGGGGTCGGGCGAGGCGGAGACCGTCTTCCGAGGTCGAGGTTGAGTCCGAGCCCTAGGGTCGGGCGGGGTGGAGACCGTCTTTCCGAGGTCGAGGCTGAGTCCGAGCCCTGGGGTCGGGCGAGGTGGAGACCGTCTTCCGAGGTCGAGGTTGAGTCCGAGCCCTAGGGTCGGGTGAGGCGGAGACCGTCTTCTGAGGTCGAGGTTGAGTCCGAGCCTTGGGGTCGGGCGAGGCGGAGCTTCCTATGGCGCCTGAGGCTAGACTCGGCTGCTGTCAGCCTTACCCTGGCGGGTGGCACAGCAGTCGGAGCAGGGCAGGCGGCGCTGTTTTCTTGTCAGGTCAGTCAGTGGAGGGGCGAAGTGACTGCGGTCACTTCGGCCCTGCCGACTCAGGAACGCGCGTCAGGATAAGGTATCAGGCGATCCTTGCATTGAATGCTCCTGTGATACGGTCGGTTGGCGAGGCGATCTTGGCCAAGGTTGCTTCTCCGTGAAGCCTGCCCGAGCTGGGCCTCGGGCGAGTCGAAGGTGCGCCCGTTGTTTGAGGAGGCCCTCGGGCGAGGCGTGAATCCACCTGGGTCTATTGTTCCTGCCCGAGGCTGGGCTCCGGCGAGGCGAGATCGTGCCCCTGGAGTGGACGGAGCTTTGACCTGTATTGCGCCCATCAGGCCTTTGCAGCTTGTGCTGATGGTGGTTACCAGCCGAGTTTAGGAGTCTTGGGGGTTTCCCTAATTATGGTCCCCGATAGCAGGGTCATGCTCCGGACACAAATGTCTTATGAGTTCAATTTCTTGCTCGGTCATTTCTTGAACCGGACGGTCATCATCAGAATCTAAGGCCCGTGCAGCCTCATATGGCTCCTCCCCATCCTCAATCTGAACATCAACACTATTGGATGCCCTGCATATGTTGTCCATATTATATGACACAGGCACATCAAGATAAGCACCATTATCGATTTGTGGAGATCCTGCATCGAGTCGAAGCAAGAAATACCACATTAAAAAGTCTAATCAAACGAAATAACGATGGATATGAACAACGTGTCAATGACACTTACTAGGATGATCCTGAACTGGATCCTGGGTCAATGGGATCTCTTGGGGGGTACCACCGGATTGAAGCCCCACAAACGCCAGGAATAGGACGAGAAATCCCATACTCGTGCGGCCCCGATTGAGCATCGGGCACAACAACCACTTCTTCCGGAAGTTCTACCAAAGGAGCTTCAATACGAGATGCATTGGGAATTTGTGGAGTCAACCCGACTGAAGCATCACGATGAGTAACAGATAACGTCTGAACAACCACATCCAAACATGGTGGAAGCATGGTCTTCACAATTCTTACATATCTCACCCAATCATCTTCTGAGGCAATGGAGATCAACCGTCGGACAACTGTTCCATATGTAATATGGGACAACAAACCCTGAATTGATATTCTAGGGTCGTTTATGTCGCAACTAATCTCCTCACAAGCTCGAGTGAAAATCTTGTCAAAAGATGGTCTTTCATCGAACAACATGGTCACGATCTTCATACCATCAAAAGTAACATTCCCATAAGCATCTATCCCCACGCTTCCTCCATGGTACAGTGTCACTAGGGTGTCCATCTCTTGCAAAAATGGATTACTAACTCATTAATGGCTAGGTACTTAAGCCTAAAAACTTACTAAATAATAAATAATAGTAACTACTTATTAACTAATAACTATATAGTAAATATTAAATGACCACATCAAACGAAATTACATAATCTATGAATAATGTACGAAAACAATGTATACCTGAGATCGCGTACGAGTCCAGCTAACGGTGGAGAAGGTCAAGTCGGAAGAACACCTATGTGCAAAAAATACTATTGTCAATAAAAAATTTGGCAGCACCTCCCATGTAAAGTGATGTTTCGAAAACCTGCAAATAAACGACAACACGATGGTCGCCAACACAGAAAACTGCACGATATCTACATAATATGCTGAACATGTAATATCAATCTGCTAAACAAAATGCTAACTATATAATCACTAACAATTTACTAAACACTAACAATATGCTAAACAAGAAAATAGCTAACTATTTACTAAATACTAACAAGTGGATATCTAACTAATTACTAAACACTAACAATAGCTAGCAATATGCTAAACACTAACAATTTACTAACTAAGTAACTAACAAGAATAAAAAAATTACCTGGTGGCGGGCGGAGGATGCTTGGCGGCGTGCGCGCGGCGGTGCGCGGTGGCGGGCGTGCGGCGGCCGGAGCGGGCGGCGGGGGCGTCTCGCGGCGGCGGCTCGGCTAGCGGCGAGGGAGCGTGGAGGCTTGGAAACAGAGAAGAAACGCAGAGAAGAAACGTGCCTCGCGGTTAAGTCCTAGCTCGGCGCCAAGATCTGTGGCGCCGAGCTAGGTGCCACGCGGACATCCACGTCACCCCTAGCCGCCATGGCCACGTCATCTCGGCGCCATAGGTTATGGCGCCGAGCTAAGGGTCCAAAATTGAGATTAAAATTTTTTAGGTCTAAACGTTGATTTTAATCGTGATAAAGGGCTAAAATGTAAAAAGTTCGGTCCTCACGATGACATGTGGACACGGAGCTCCAGGATCCTCTCCCACGACGACTCGCCCCACCTCACAACTCCATAACAATCGGCCGGGCAAGCTGGATATCTACGTAGACTCCTGGGGTCCCTGGATATAAGGGGAAACCCTCTCTCATGCCCACTCTCCAACCCAACCATGCAACACACCCTCACGGCGCCGACGGGACCTAAAGCGGCCGCAAGCCCAAGCCAGCTCGACAAGAGCACGGATCGGTCCTCGCCGTCAGGGCCTCGTGGCGACTGCCCCTTAGCTCTTGGGGGGTCATCGAAGTCGGAGTGCGCACGTTCGTGGGACACGGGTTTGCGGCCTGGACAAACTAGTCGGTAAGGAACCACCTCGGAATCACCTTTCGTCCCTTCGTCATCGTTGTATGCACGGCCCGGGGTAGGTGTCATTAGCCATTAGGGCGAGGTACGGGGCGCGGCACCACCGTAGTCTTTGTCCTGGCTAGGAGGCGGTGGCTGGGGCAAGCCGAGGTGAGGGAGGGCTGGTGGCGCTTTCGTCAAATGCCGCCGTCGCGGTCTGCGTGTTCACCAATCACCAGTAGAGGCGTAGAGCGCCGTCGGCGAGCGGAGTGGTGGGGAAGATTGCTGACAGCCGTTGGATTGGGAGTAAACGATTGGGATTAAAAGAAATATACCGTCTGGACTATGTAAGATCCGAATCGTAGGCTCCGAGATGAACGATAGGGATTGACAACCGTTTTGCCTAGATATGGGAGAATAGGGACCATGGATCTATGATCCTGCGGCTATTATTACGTACCTGCGCAGTGGTGGCAGGGTCTAATCTGGGCTGTCGATCAGTGATCAGACGATTGTGGTGAGTGGATACCCCTTCGCCGAGAGCATTTGCAAAAGCGACCCTCGGTTTAATTGAAACCAACCTTGCCATCCATCTTAAGCCAAAAACAATTGCAAGTAGGCCTTGGATTTCATACCTTTGACCCCGAGCTTCCAGGGAATTATAGAATGAATATAGAAATTGGTATTTAAGTAGGAAAGTAATGCAATAAATCTAGTAAATTCATATCTTGCCTTTTTAGCTCCGTTTTCTTTCATTCAAGCGGCGTTAGCTCCGTAATGAAATGGCCTACACAGTAGCAACATTATTTGTAGCATCATCACATATTCTTATAAATGAATGTTGTTTAACCTCTATTTAGTAGATTACTCTCTCTAGTCAAAGTTAACCTGTTAGTAACCATACTCTGACTAGAATGTGATCTCTACCTGAATTATAATGTATATTTAAGTTAAAGTTAATTATTTCTTAAATTAACTTTCTCTTACTTGATTTATATTAATCAACTTAGGGCATAATTTTAATAATTAATCACCTAAATCCTTTGAAATCTATGTCCATTTAACCGTAACTCCGATTCTAGTGGCTCTCGAACCTACGAACTCGTAACGACATGTAGAACATTATTACACAATTTGTTCTCATGTTTGGTGTGATATTAATTTCTCCTATGCATATTGCTTGTTTGTATTGTTGCGAGTAGACGAGCAAGTGACCAAGAAGCCTGGAGCACAGCAGGTGGAAAATACTAAGCAGGAGCTCGTTGAAGGCAAGTTGTGCCCTTGATCACTCTTCTTTACCCAATAATGTCGGCGTTTCGAGACCGGGGGGTCCCTGGGCCGACGATGTGAATGTCGCCGCGTGCCCCAGCCCAGATGGGTCGAGCGCGAGGGCGAGCGCGAAGGGGGGAGAGCGAGGCGGCCGGAGTCCGGCGTGAGAGAGGTGGGAATCCCGCGGCCTTCGTGTTCGTCCCACGCCCAGGTCGGGTGCGCTTGCAGTCGGGGGTTACAAGCGTCCACGCGGGAGAGGGAGCGAGCGGCTCCAGGCGAGCGCCTGTCTCGTCCTCGTCCCCGCGCGGCCAACCCTCTCTAAGAGGGCCCTGGTCCTTCCTTTTATAGGCGTAAGGAGAGGATCCAGGTGTACAATGGGGGTGTAGCAGAGTGCTACGTGGTCTAGCTGAGGAGTGCTAGCGCCCTAAGTACATGCCGTTGTGACAGCCGGAGAGATTTTGGCACCCAGTTGGTGTGATGTCGTGGCCGTCGGAGGAGCGTTGGAGCCTGGCGGAAGGACAGCTGTCGAAGCGGTTGAGTCCTTGTTGACGTCCTCTTGCTTCCGTAAGGGGGCTGAGAGCCGCCGTCGTCACAGAGTACGCGGGGCGCCATCATTGCCTATCTGGCGGAGCTAGCCAGATGGGACGCCGGTCTTGTTCCCTGCGGCCCGAGTCAGCTCGGGGTAGCGTGATGATGGCGCCTCCTTTTGACGTGGCTGGCCTGCGCCCTAGGTTGGGCGATGTGGAAGCTCCTCCGAAGCCGAGGTCGAGTCTGTCTTCCGTGGCCGAGGTCGAGTTCGAGCACCTGGGTCGGGCGAGGCGGAGGCCGTCGGCTGAGGCCAGGGCGGAGTCCGAGCCCTGGGGTCGGGCGAAGCGGAGTTCGCCGTCTTCCGGGGCTGAGCCCGAGTCCGAGCCCTGGGTCGGGCGGAGCGGAGTTCGCCGTCTTCCGGGACTTAGCCCGAGTCCGAGCCCTGGGTCGGGCAGAGCGGAGTTCGCCGTCTTCCGGGGCTGAGCCCGAGTCCGAGCCCTGGGTCGAGCGGAGCGGAGTTCACCGTCTTCCGGGACTTAGCCCGAGTCCGAGCCCTGGGTCGGGCGGAGCGGAGTTCGCCGTCTTCCGGGACTTAGCCCGAGTCCGAGCCCTGGGTCGGGCGGAGCGGAGTTCGCCGTCTTTCGGGGCTGAGCCCGAGTCCGAGCCCTGGGTCGGGCGAAGCGGAGCTTCCTATGGTGCCTTCGGCAGGGCCTGACTGCCTGTCAGTCTCACTCTATCAAGTGGCACTACAGTCGGAGTGGCGCAGGCGGCGCTGTCCTTCTGTTAGGCCGGTCAGTGGAGCGACGAAGTGACGGCGGTCACTTCGGCTCTGCCGGGGGGGCGCGCGTCAGGATAAAGGTGTCAGGCCACCTTTGCATTTAAGGCTCCTGCGATTTGGTCGGTCGGTGTGGCGATTTAGTCAGGGTTGCTTCTCGGCGAAGGCAGGGCCTCGGGCGAGCCGGTAATACGTTCGCCGTTGGAGGGGGGCCTCGGGCGAGGCGGAAATCCTCCGGGGTCGGCTGCCCTTGTCCGAGGCTAGGCTCGGGCGAGGCGTTGATCGAGTCGCTCGAATGGACTGATCCCTGACTTAATCGCGCCCATCAGGCCTTTGCAGCTTCATGCTGATGGGGGTTACCAGCTGAGAATTAGGAGCCTTGAGGGTACCCCTAATTATGGTCCCCGACAGTAGCCCCGAGCCTCGAAGGGAGTGTTTTGCACTCGCTTGGAGGCTTTCGTCGCACTTTTTTGCAAGGGGGGCAGCCTTTCTCGGTTGCGTTTTGTTCCGGTGAGTGCGCGCGAGCGCACCCGCCGGGTGTAGCCCCCGAGGCCTGGAGGAGTGGTTTCACTCCTTCGAGGTCTTAATGCCTCGCGTAATACTTCGGCTGGTCTGGTTGTCCCCTCATGCGAACTGGCCGTAGCCCGGGTGTACGGTTGGGTCCCAAGTTCTCGGGCTGGTATGTTGACGCTGTCAACGGTTCGGCCGGAGCTGGTTTGCGAGAGCAGCCCCCGAGCCTCTGCACAGGGCGAGAGGGCGATCAGGAACAGACTCGGCTTTTTTACATACGCCCCTGCGTCGCCTTTCCGCAAGGAGGAGGGGGGAAAGCGCCATGTTGCCCTCGATGGGCGCCGAACATGGTGTCTCCGGTGAGCTGCAAGCGGGTAATCCGAGTGGACGTCCGTTGCCCCGTTCGTTAGGGGTCGGCTAGGGGCCCAGAGGCACGCCCAAAAGTACCTGCGGGTGATCTGCCGGACCCGGTCCCCTGGCGACGGGGTTCGAGGGCTCGATGCCTCCCTCTGATGGGATTCCGTTACAAGATTGCTCCCGCTGGTCTCGGAAATGTCCTAGGGTACCTCGGGAGCGCAGCCCAAGCCTTGGTTATGTATCGAACGTACCCATGGTCATCCCTCGCTCAGCGTCTGAGGCGGCTGTGAACCCTTCGGGGGCTAGCCTTCGAACCCCTGATCAGTAGTGGGCGCGGAGCCCGAGTAGCCTGAGGCGGTCGTTGAACCCTTCCGAGGGGCCGACCTTCGAACCTCTGACCAGTAGTGGGTGTAGGGCCCACGTGATCTGAGGCGGCTGTCGAACCCTTCCGAGGGGCCAGCCTTCGAACCTCTGATCAGTAGGGAGGCTCGGAGCCTGGTTCCTTCACGAGGAAGGATCCCTTTCGGGGTTTCCCCTTTCCCGATCCCTGTTGCAAGAGAGAGAAAGAGGAAAAAAGGAAAAGGATTCGAAATCGAACGACCCGGCGTACCTTTACTGACGCGGGTCATTATGGCGAAGGCGAAGCGTCACCCGCTTCTCCTGCCAGAGGCGTCGCCTGTCCCGCCACGGAGTTAATGCGACGGGGCGAAGTGGTTCGCGGGGCGGCCGTTTGCGCGTGCGCGAGCCGTCCGGGGAACGGCTGTTTCGCTTTGCGTTTTTCGAATCCCGCGTCCGGTTCCGGGCGGAACGTTTGAACCGGTCTCGCCTTGGTCTTTATATACCCTGGAGAGGGTCTGGTGACGGTTCTTTGCTCCGCTTCCTGCCTCCCTCTTAGGTTTTCGCAACCCGAGAGACTTAGCCGGAGAAGAGGAAACCGCCCTCCCTGCCCCTTGCGCCGCCATCCCTTCCGCTCGGTGATGGCTGACCGGGTGACCATCATCTCGCCGCGCGATCCATGGCCTTTTTCCACGGTGACGGCGAGTGATCTGGAGGATCTTGTTGGCGAGGGTTTACTTCGCCCTCTCACCGATGAGCAGCGACCGGAATGGATTCCTCCCGTGGGCGGAGCCGCTCTGTCCCCACCGCCGGGGTACATCGTGAGCTTCGTCTCCTTCCACGAGCGGGGATTCGGTGTGCCGGCGAGCCGCTTTATGCGGGCGATCCTGCACCACTACGGGGTGGAGTTGCACAACCTCACCCCCAACTCCATCTCGCAGGCCGCCATCTTCGTAGCGGTGTGCGAGGGGTACTTGGGGATCGCCCCCCATTGGGATTTGTGGACCCATCTCTTTTTCGCGGAGCTTTTTTGCCTCACCGACGGGGGAGAGGAAGGTCCGCACAGCGGTGTGGGCCGGCGGCTGCACCCTCCTGCTGAGGCAGTCGCGGGCGTCGCTGTATATTCCTGCCATCCTCGCGTCCTCGAACAAGGGGTGGCAGCGCCGGTGGTTCTACCTCCGGAATGACGGCGAGTTGCTCCCGCCGTTCTCCCAGCGAGTAGTCACCACCGCCACCGACGCTTGGCGCCACGGGACCCCGCACGAAAGACAAAAGAACCTCGAACCCCTTCTCCAGGCCTTGGAGGCATTGCGGAAAGGGGGACTCACCGCTGCGGGAGTGATCGCCGCCATCCACCGTCGGAGGGTGCTTCCCTTGGCGGAGCGACGGCTGTCGCTTTGGGAGATGACACCAGAGGCTGACTTGGAGGGCTCGCGGATGTCCCTCTGATCCTCTTCCCTTCGACGCCCTCCACGGGCGGGTGTCCATCGCGTTGGGGAAGCCGGACCCCAGCGCCTTCTCCCAGCTTTTGATGCGCCCAGACCAAGGGTGTGTGACTCTGGTGAGTGTCTGCTTCTTCCTTCCTCTTGCATCGGGTTGCTCCTGGTTCTTACGATTGGGGTTTTCCCCCTTCTTCAGGAGGTGGGGTGGCACAAGCCTTCCCTGCCACGGGTCCCGCAGGATGCGGTGGACCGAGCAGCGCGGCGGGTCGCCGCGGAGGAGAAGAAGAAGAAGAAGGACGCGGAGAAGGCCCGGGCCCACGAGCGGAGGCGGGCTCGAGACGCCTTGGAGAAGCTTCGTCGCCGGCAGGAGAGGGAGGGGCTCCCGAGGGAGCCGTCGCCGGAAACGCCCGACGACGACGACGATGATGAAGATGATGACGGGGAGGACGACATGGCTGCCCGCCTCGGCCTCAGCCCCGGCTTGGGGTTTGGCCAGGAGCCGTCAAACCAGCCCCCGAGCGGGGTGATGCCGTCAGTCCCCGGGGGTCGGGACGCCGGGGTCCCGGCCTGAGGGGCGAGGGCAATCCGAGAGGGTATCGGACCCCTCGGCTGGAAGAGCTGAGGCGACCCCGGGGAGCCAGGCCGGAGCGTCTACTCCCCGAGAGCCGCCGCCCGCGCTGGCAGCGCAGGGGAGCGACCCCCAGGTCGCCGTGATAGTGCCTGGGCAGTCCGCCCCCCGGGCGTCCAGGGCGTTCAAAGCAAGGGTGGTGCCGAAGCTTTCGGCGAAGCGGACCTCAGCGGCGGTTCCGGGGGTCGAGATCCAAGAGTCTTCCCCCCAGGCACGGTTGATCATGGCCCGGAGCGGGTAAGTATCTCGGAATGTCTTCGTCCTGGCTTTCCATTCATATGTCCTGGTCGTGATTTTCCTTTTTCCCTCAGCAAGCGGAGCCATGGCCTGACCGACCTGGCACCCTAGAAGGCCCTTAAGACGGCGCCGACTTGCGTGGCCAGCGCCGCTCCGGGCCTTGCCGTTCAGCCGACCTTCTCGCAAGGCGTTCCACCGCAGGGGGCTCAGGCGGCACCAGTCGCCGTGGAGCGGGTTCCCGAGGCTGGCTCTTCTGCCGAGGCGGCCATTTTGATAGGGGAGGCGGCTGACGCGGACGTGGTCCCGAGCCCACCGGACGTGCCGGCCATGCCGGCGCCTGCCGCTACTGAAGTCGCCGCCGTCCCAGTCGGAGAGCGACCGGTTGCTGCCGACGTTGAGACGGTTGATGCGTCGGCGCTTGGTGCCTCGGAAGAGGGGGCGTGGAGTCGCGATACGTCCCACCGGGCGGCAGCCTCGTCGCTGTGCGGCAGAGCTCCGAGGGCCGGCGCCAGTTGCTCCGGTTCCGGACCCGTGAGGCCTCGAATCCCGTCTTCGTTCTCGACGATGAACGGGAGGACCAGTCCTGGGATGAGCTCCGCGAGTGTGCCGAAGCAACGGTGGGGTCGCTCCAGTCGTCGCTGGAGGTTTTCTGCAGGGACGTCCCCAAAATCCTCCAGGTAACGGTTTCAGGCATACCTTTTCTCTTTTGTGACCGAGGCGACCTTCGTGACGCCCCGCTTCCTTCCCTCAGGATCTGACGGATCGGAGCGCCGCCAAGTCGTCGTTCATCCGCCGCGAGGTCGACGTCTGGGGCTCGCTGCGATCCCTGAGGACCTCGCTCGCCGGGGCTACTGCGTGCCTTTCTCAGCAGGGTGCCGAGGTAGCGGACCTCCAGTTGCTCTGCACCGACCTGAGAGCCGAGGCGGCAGCGGCGCACGCGGAGGCGGCCGCGGCACGCGCAGAAGCGCAATGGCAGCGGTCGGAGTTCGACCGGGTCGTCGAGGAGCGGGACCAATCTCGGGGCCGGGCTGCCGAGGCCGAAAGCCGGGCCGAAACCCTTGCAGCCGACTTAGCCGTAGCCCAGGTCGCAGCCTCGGAGCAGCGTGCCCGAGCCGGAGGTACGCCTTGGCCATCCTTGGTTTTCGTTCCTGTTTGTTTCCTCTGCTTGTGTTTGAGATCTTTCTTCTGGCTGTTCGCAGAGCTCGAGTCCGCCCTTGATGAGTCCGCCAAGGCGCTTGCCGAGGCGCTTGCCGGGGCGGCCGAGCAGAGGGAGGCCGACCACGCGGCCATGTCCGAAGCCGTCTCGGACGTTTACCGGATTCTTGGCTCCGGCGACGTCCCCTCAGGAAGCTCCCCTCAAAGTCGCCTTCAAGTCTTGGGCGATCATGTGCGCGGCAGACTCCGCGAGGCGCTACACCACGGCGTCAGGCGGGCCTTCGCCGTGCTCGCTTCCCACTACGTTGTGGACCTGGAGCGGGTTAGCGAGGGGTATTGCCTTCCCGACGAAGATGAAGCCACCCTGGTAGAAGTCCAGAGGCTCGATGCGGCCGCCGCGGGTCCGAGCGCAGTGCTGGCGACCACCTTTGAGGCGGAGATCCTCCCACCTACGCCGTCGCCGGAAGCCGAGATGGACTTTGCCGAAGGTGGGGACGGAGCATGAAGGCGCGGCTCCTTCCCAAGGCGACGCCTAACTTTGTTGGAACAGTTTATGTTGGATGCGCGTGTGTCTTTCTGCGGCCGCTGAGGCCTGAACACTTTGTTACTGTTGCATGAAGTCGTACTCCTTTTCCTTTTGTTTTGCTTGTCCGGCCTCGCCTGTTAGTAGCAGGGTGGCTTCCCCAAGTAGGGGTCACTTTTCGTGGCGGGTGACGAGTGAGGTGTCCCTAACCCGGAGGCATGGGAGTCCCTCGGCTCAGTCGGCCTTGCCACTTACATGCATCCATGTTCGCTCCTTGGGGTCCTGCTTCTGACATAGCCGGGGGAACGCAAAAGCCTTTTTGATTGAAAATTTTGGACGCAGAGAGGTTCCCCAATCTTGACGCAGAGGGGTTCCCCCTTTTTAGCCCCGAGGGAGGGTCAGGCTCTGCCGAGGCGAGGCTGACCCTTCCTTGACGACTAAGACTTGCGTGGGAGCGAGGTATACGAACAACTTGAAAACATCTTAAGGGTAGAAGCGACGTAGCTGTTGGATGTTCCAAGCGCTGTCGTAGTCCTCGCCTTGACTATTGGCCAGCTTGTGCGTTCCAAGCTTCAGAACTTTGGCGATGACAAGCGGTCCTTTCCGGGGGTGCGTGTAGCCCCCGGGTGCCCCCAACAAGGGCTCGGGGTGCTGTGCGATGGTCGCGATCTTCTCTGGGTGGGCTTCGATGCCCCGCCTGGAGATGATGAACCCCAAGACCAGGATTGAGCTTGGCGCCTTTCGCCTCTTTGATGGACTCCGCCGCCATTAGCTTGTGGATCTCCTCGCCTATGGTTCTGCGCTCCTTCCCGTCGAACCGGCGCAGGGGCTGCTTGTCGGGTCGGGCTCCGGCCCGAATATCCAGCGAGTGCTCGGCGACATTCCTCGGTATGCCGGGCATGTCCGAGGGACTCCACGCAAAGACGTCGGCGTCTGCGCGGAGAAAGTCGACGAGCACTGGTTCCTATTTGGGGTCGAGCCCGGAGCCGATCCGGATCTGCTTGGAGGCGTCGCCGCTGGTGTCGAGGGGGACGGCCTTAACCGTCTCCACTGGCTCGAAGTTGCCGGCGTGACATTTCACGTCTGGCACCTCCTTAGAGAGGCTTTCCAGGTCGGCGATGAGGGCCTCGGACTCGGCGAGGGCCTCGGCGCACTCCACGCACTCCACGTCGCATTCGAACGCGTGTTTGTACGTGGGGCCGACGGTGATGACCCCGTTGGGGCCCGACATCTTGAGCTTCAGGTAGGTGTAGTTGGGGACGGCCATGAACTTCGCGTAGCATGGCCTTCCCAGTACCGCGTGGTAGGTTCCTCGGAACCCGACCACCTCGAACGTCAGGGTCTCCCTTCGGAAGTTGGAGGGTGTTCCGAAGCAGACGGGAAGGTCGAGTCGTCCGAGGGGCTGGACGCGCTTCCCGGGAATAATCCCATGGAAGGGCGCAGCGCCTGCTCGGACGGAGGACAGATCGACGCGCAGGAGCCCGAGGGTCTCGGCGTAGATGATGTTGAGGCTGCTGCCTCCGTCCATGAGGATCTTGGTGAGCCTGACGTCGCCGATGACGGGGTCGACGACGAGCGGGTATTTCCCCGGGCTCGGCACGTGGTCGGGGTGGTCGGCCTGGTCGAAGGTGACGGGCTTGTCGGACCAGTCTAGGTAGACTGGCGCCGCCACCTTCACCGAGCAGACCTCCCGGCGCTCTTGTTTGCGGTGCCGAGCCGAGGCGTTCGCCGCTTGCCCACCGTAGATCATGAAGCAGTCGCGGACCTCGGGGAACTCTCCTGCTTGGTGATCTTCCTTCTTGTCATCGTCGCAGGCCCTGCCATCCTCCGCGGGTGGCCCGGCCCTGTGAAAGTGGCGCCGAAGCATGACGCACTCCTCAAGGGTGTGCTTGACGGGCCCCTGGTGATAGGGGCACGGCTCCTTGAGCATCTTGTCGAAGAGGTTGGCACCTCCGGGGGGTTTTCCGAGGGTTCTTGTACTCGGCGGCGGCGACAAGGTCCGCGTCGGCGGCGTCGCGTTTCGCTTGCGACTTCTTCTTGCCTTTCTTCTTGGCGCCGCGCTGAGTCGACGCCTCGGGAGCATCTTCCGATGGGTGGCCCTAGGGCTGCTTGTCCTTTCGGAAGATAGCCTCGACCGCCTCCTGGCCGGAGGCGAACTTGGTGGCGATGTCCATCAGCTCGCTCGCCCTGGTGGGGGTCTTGCGACCCAACTTGCTCACCAGGTCGCGGCAGGTGGTGCCGGCGAGGAACGCGCCGATGACATCCGAGTCGGTGATGTTGCGCAGCTCGGTGCGCTGCTTCGAGAATCGCCGGATGTAGTCCCGGAGAGACTCTCCCGGCTGCTGCCGCCAGCTTCGGAGGTCCCAGGAATTCCCGGGGCGCACGTACGTGCCCTGGAAATTGCCGGCGAAAGCTTGGACTAGGTCGTCCTAGTTGGAGATGTGCCCCGGAGGCAGGTGCTCCAACCAGGCGCGAGCGGTGTCGGAGAGGAACAGGGGGAGGTTGCGGATGATAAGGTTGTCATCGTCCGTTCCACCCAGTTGGCAGGCCAGACGGTAGTCCGCGAGCCACAGTTCTGGTCTCGTCTCCCCCGAGTACTTTGTGATAGTAGTCGGGGGTCGGAACCGGGTCGGGAACGATGCCCGTCGGATGGCCCGGCTGAAGGCCTGCGGACCGGGCGGTTCGGGTGAGGGACTTCGATCCTCCCCGCTGTCGTAGCGTCCCCCACGCCTGGGGTGGTAGCCTCGGCGCACCCTCTCTGTGATACCCGGTTTGCAAAGAAGAGAAGTCGGGGGTTGTTCTTTTTTGTTTTTTCCTCATCCGGTTGTTGTTTTGGGGATTTGGGATTTTGTGGAAAACATTCACAACTAGGGCAGTAGAATTTATTTGGTTTGACGCTTGCGTTGCGGTCGGGAGCTGTCGCGTGGGTTAGTTGGGCCGCAATTGGAGTTTCGGCCCATTAACCCTCCCAAACCCTAGCCGCCTCCCTCCTAACCCCCTCCCCCCATGTGCAGCCGCCCCCCCCACTTCTCTTCCCCCTTGGCTGCCACCCCCCCTGCCCATCTCCTCCTCTCTCAATTCTTGCAGCCACCAAACCCTAGCCGCCCCCCCCCCCCCCCTCTCAATCCCCTCCTCCCCAAGGTGCCAATCCTTGCCGCTCGGATCATCGTCGTCGTGGTGCGAGTCTTCAATCGTTTTGGTGGAGGGAAGAAGGGAGGAAGGAAAGGGAGAGAATCAAAGGTGATTTTTGTGTTCATCCCTTGTTCATTTGCGCTTCAATTTAATTGATTAGAGGTTGCGTTTGCGATTGGGGTAGAGGGGGGCTGTCCAGAATTTTAGGTGGTGGGTGAACAGCAGTAGTCTAGCAGTTTCTGTGTTTTTTCGTGAGGAATTAAGGGAAATCAGTTTGGGAATCATGTAGAGCTTTACCTTACCTTTCCAACGAGTATTTATGCACTCAATTTGGAGTTATAAATTGAAAGTTATCACCGTTTGAATCCGGGTATGTGGCTGTCCAAAAAAACAGATTTTTCAGGGGGATGAACAGCAGCAGTATTAGCAGTTTCTGGGGATTTTTTGGGAGTAATTAGTGTTAATCAGTATGAGAATCATGTAGGGTTTTATGTTATCTTTCCAACAAGTACTTATGCACTCGATTCGGAGTTATAATTCAGGAGATATCGTTGTTTGAATCCGGTTATGTTGCTGTCCAAAAAAACAGATTTTTCAGGTGGGTGTACAGCAGTGGTATTAGCAGTTTCTGGGAATTTTTCGTGGGTAATTAGTGTTAACCAGTATGGTAATCATGTAGAGATTTGTCTTATCTTTCCAATGAGTACTTATGCGCTTGATTTGGAATTATATTTTAAAAGATATCGCTGTTTGAATCTGGGTATGTCGCTGTCCAAAAGACAAAGAAAAACAGATTACAGGGTTCATCTTGTGGACTGTTTTGGGCTAATTAGATATTGGAATTTAATTATAAATTGTATACAAAACTTGTGGGGAATTTTATGTAGATGCCTCTGGAGTTTTTGTTTGTTACCACTGCTGTCATAATTTTAAAGTTATGAAATTATTAAGCAACGCCGCTGCAGTTTGGTGGGTGTAGGGAGAGATGTAACCCGCGGCGGGGTTTGAGTTTGTGCGTAGGTGCGGCGTCGCTTATGAGCCTGATTATGTGAAATTGGTGTACTAAGTTGGGTGTCAAAAACAGGTGGTGGGCTTCCGGATCGTACTTGGGATTTGCCCGAACTTCCGGTAAAGGCAAGTAAATACAGTGGTGGTTGCTACCGTTTGGTTTGCATCCTATTCCCTGTCATTGAGTATGCATAAGTTTTAATTATGTTAATCATTGAATTCTATGATGAAGTTTATTTGTTTGGAAGTATTAATTCTCAATTGTCTAATATTGTGGATGATCATAATTTGGTAATGATATATGTGGTTGATTCCCATCTGGATGAAGTTGAAGTGTCTTTTTGAATCATGTTATATGAAGTGTTGTAGGCATGACATGCACATCGCATCATCCATCTTGCATTTTGAAGTTATGTCGTGATCTTATGGTCCGACCGTACCGGTACATTTTTAGCATCGTACGTTGCCCGAGGAGGGGTACGATGCGGCTTCATATCCTTAGAGGTATGAAGGCAGAAGTCATCCTTGCATTTGCAGACATTTGCACTCATGAGGAATATATGAAGTGTGACATTACTATGTTACTATTGTGGTTTCTACCTGCGAGGTGTGGTAACTAGGTGCGTTGTACGTTGTATACATGCTGCACCTTCGTAATAAGAAGGTTGTGGAATTAAGTGGTGGTAAAACAATGTTCTTATGTGGTTAAACTGTTTGATATTATTTTACTTGCTGAGATGTGTCTTCTCACTCTTGCATTACTCAATGCAGGTCCTTGATACATGTTGGGAATGAGGGGAGTAGCAGCACGTCCACTTTCACTCTCACAATAACGCTGCCCAGGCGCAGCCATGATTTAATTAGAAACTTATTGTCAAAGGAAGTTTGTTTATTTTTTTATATGGTCGTGCGCACTGGTTAATTCAGTTCAGGTCGTATGTTTATCTTTCCTTGCTAGCCGAGTAATAATACTTAGTATGTTTTAGTCATGATATATGTTTATACTTTGTTGCTCCCTCTTTTATGCAATCTTGCAAAGGGGATGCTGCCGAAATTTTATATATGGACGTCGGAAGTGTAGTACAGTAGCATACCGGGTTGTTTGTGGAACCTGGAGTGTTACAGTTGGTATCAAAGCCTAGGCTTTAGATTCTACGCAATTTGAAGATAAATTTGACACACTTGCACATATAGTAAGGGTATGGGTTCATATATCTTTCATATTAGTATTTTATTGTATAGATGACTAGAATTTCCTTACTCCAAACCCCTTTATGGTTTGATGAGGTATGTCGTTAACGACGTAATGCTTGATATGAAATGTTACTTCTATTTAATATTGGTTTCTTGATGTGGTTGATATTGAAATTATTATGCGAGTGAAGCTACTAATGTACTTGTTTTATAAACATATCGTCATGATGTTTTTTGGGATGCAATGTTTACTAATCTCTGAGCTATTACCATCATATATTTCTATATGCTTGACTGTGGATGTTTTTTTTCCAAAAGGATTCTTGGGTTCTAGTACTTGTAGGACCGATTGTTTATTGAGCTTGTGTATAGAGGATCTAATCCGACTTGGTGTAGTGTGAAAACACTATACAATGAAGTTTTATGGTGTTGTTGAGTTGGATTGACTGTTGGGTTACAACCCAACTTATCAATGTAATATTTCCATGGGTGCAGTGCTTTACACCTCACCTTTTTTTGGCTAGTGTGGCTACTTGCCAACTTGATCTTAGAGTACAATAGGTTTGTCTCCATAGAGCAAAGGCAATGTTGTACTGTCTATGAAATCTTGAGACTAGAAGAACTCAAGTGAATTTGCAAGATGACGTGGGTAGATAAGTCCAACCATGTTTACATGATAGGTTTTCTTATTGTGTGCAACCTTATCTTTAATAAAAAATAGGGTGATTTCAAGTGGATTTTATGTCTATATTATAGTTGAAGAGGCATGAATGTTTTCCTTCTATGGTTTGTTTCTATAGCCAAAAAGGTTATGCATAATTTCTATTTGTTGGAGGCTAGTCATGCGGACGATATGGACAACCCGTTTTATATTGTTTTTAATCGCCGATGATACATGGTAGTTTTTTTATATGATCAGTTCTCTATGCATGCTTGTGGAATTATTATTTGGACCGCTTTATCTTAAACAAAGTCAATGTTTAACTGGAAGTTGCTTATGTTTGTTAGTCATCTATCTCTATAATGATGTGGTTGTTGCATTAGATGGAGATTTTTATTATATGAATGATGGTTTGATAGATCATGTATGTCTACTACTTTGAATTCATCCTATGACATCACTAGGTACAAATTGTTCAAGTGCAATAATAGGAGGTATTGTTGTATGTGAGGTTAATCAAAGTAGTTGGGTTAGGTGGATTATCTTATTGAAGTCCAATTACTCCTGTTGAGCATAGTATCGTGTTATTATTTTAGTGTTGAAAGTAATATTTATGAAGCTTTTGCATGAGTCTGTGTCAAGAAGTACATTAGTTTTTTCTTGTTGTTATCCCTCCATTGCTTTATGAGTATTGCAAATTTTATCTCTTTTGAGAGGGGGAAAAGATGTTATATGACATGAGCACCATTTGATTCACGTCAACAGAATAGTTTTGGAGATTTCTAGTAGTTGGATTCTAGTGTAATAACATGTAACACCCGGTTTTAAAGGACAAAGCCGGGTGCATCTCATACATGCGCCAAGAAGACAACATATATAATAACAGAGTGTATAGAGATAAATGTCATAATACATCAGAGTATTTATTACATAGCGGAAGTCTTATTACAAAATAAAGATAAATATAAAACGAACTAAGGATCGTCGGCGCCAATGTCGACTGAGAAACGCCACCTAGATCAGATCGAACTCCTCAGTGTTAGGCGGCTCCTCTTCGACCACCTGTTCTTCTCCTGTGGGGGGGGGGGGTGTGAGACAGCAAGAGTGAGCTCACATACGTTCATCGCTCAACAAGTTGTGGGGAATAATGTGACATGAACTCACCAAAGGTGGGAGTTCATGAAGTGTAAGGCTGATCAATGGAATAAAGGCTGAAGCTGAGCATTGCTTTTATAAGTTGGTCAAAATTTTATTAGCAATTACTAAGTACAAGTAAATACCAACCCTTAGAAATAATAAATAAAAGTAATAATAAAATAATCCCAGATGCAATGAAATGACAGATTGAGTTTAAGTTCCATAATTTAATCATGTGAGTGTCCGAGCCGCTCTTGACCGTGAGCACGGCTAGTATACCAGTTTTACACTCTGCAGAGGTTGCGCATCTTTACCCACAAGTCGTGTATCCCATGTCGCCTGGGTTTGCAAGGCCCTTAGACACTACCGAGGTGAATGGCTAGGGATCCACTACGAGGCCTTTACAAAGTTCCACTAGCTTCCGAAAACCCGCTACAGTTTATGGGAAGATCCAGTACAGGGTTCCTGGCTGACAGCCATCGCAGCAAAATCAACCAGGGACCTCCCCGCACTGACCTCTCCCCTACTGCCCTTGCCCCTTTCGGGTAAGGTAGTCTTCCACTAGCTTTCCTAGTTAGTCAGCCAAGGGCGTCCCATTAAACCCTTGTGGTAGCACTGTTTTCCCGGGTGGTTCTCCATGTTCCCATTAACATAATGATCTTATCATGAACATAAAATAATGAACAGATAATAGAAAGTGTAGTCATGAGTCATAAATATCTTTATACCCAAATCCACATAAAGCAATAGCATGTACTACCCAAAAATTTAGTAGTAAAACCAGTGGTGAAACAAGGTATAAAGATAGTCAAAATCTAGGGTATCCTATTGGGTCCCATCAAAATTAACCTATGCAGATCATTATGAATAATAAGAACATGAATAGGTAAAAGAAGTGATCAAGGGCACAACTTGCCTGGCACTTGAGAATCCAGGTACCAACTTGCTTTTCAGATGACACACGTCCTCGCGCTAGTCGTAGCAATACAAGCAAACATGATATAGATAAAATTAACATCACACCAAACATAAGAACATACTGCATAATAATGATATACTCGGTGCTACGAGACTAACGCAACTCGAACGGATCAAATCGGAGTTAAAACGGAGGAGATACGAATTTCCTAAGGTCTTATGTATTTGATACGAGATTAATTAAGAGATAAATTTTAATACCATTTTCATGTTAAAACAGAGACAATAGGTGATAAACAACATTATTACAAAATTATAGCAAATGAAATGACTTAATTTGGAGCTAGAATGGATTTTCTATGAATTAAATAAGTTTCTGCAATTAAATGTATACTAAAAATTATTTTCTAAATAATTTCTCTGGTTTTATTAATTATTTGGACGGCGCGTCAAATAATAGAGAAGGCAGGGTTTCAGGCGTAAAATAAACTGAGACACAATCTACACCTCCCCATGGACGGCGGGTTTATTATGAAGAACTCCGAGGACTCATATGAAATTTTGGTGATCTACTGCTACTAGAGCCGTCCGAATTCCGATCTAAGGCGTAGATTATATCGTGAAAGGGTACGTTGCGCTGGCCGTTGGATCAACGATCGACGCATTGGTTTTTATTTTGGGCAGATCACTCCCAAAGCATCCAATATGGATCGAACGGCCGAGGTGATCCCGAGGCAAAACGATATGGCCAACCTAATCTTGGACGTCCACAAGCAGATCAACGGCTACGAGCGTTCTTCTACCCCTAGCCAGAGTTGAGCGGCGGCGCCGCCCATAGTACCCGCGGCCTACGGTAGAGCACAAGCCGGCTAACCCCGATCCCGCACAACGATTACCTATTCTGATAACTTCTTGGTGCAAAAGCAGATGCGGACGACGGCGAATTTACTGGGGGATCCTTTCAACACGACTTCGCCTAATGACGGTGGTCAGACACTCCTGGCGGAGCGGCATCGACAGTATGAGCACACGGCCCGCATAGAGGCCCTAACTCAAAGCACGCCAAGCGTTAGATGGCGAAGAGCATCGCATAAACCTATGGAAACAACGGATTTACCTGCGATGAGGTCCGAAGGGGCTAGCCACGGTGCTAGGCGACTCCGTCGTGGTACCACAACACCGATGGCAAATTATCGGTGCACTGATTGCTCTTGTGCCCGATGCTTCTACCAATCGACTTCCTCATGCGCTCCACATCCTCTTTGTCTAGTCGCCGAGGCCGGAATGGCAGACCCAGCAGGGATCAACCGCGGCAACACGATTTCCCACTCAGCGCGCAGAGATGGAGCACGATTTCCTCTCTGCGTGGCTTTGTTTTTGGAGGGCCATGGGAGGCATTCGGCTTATAAGCGCGCGGGGCGAGCGTCCGATGAAAGGGGATCCGGCGAACGAACTCCAGGAATCGCGGCGAGCTTGTTCACCGACGCGAGGGAAAAGGGGGAGGAGTGAGGGCGGTTGCGGAGCTTTGGTTGACGCGAAGTCCGGCACCGTTGCAACGATTCGGAGGTCCAGGCAATATTGGCGTGGCCAGATCCACATTCCCACGGACTACTCCGTCTTCTACGCGCACGTCAGGTAGGAGGAGCACCCATGACGCAAGGCAGTGGGCCCCACCACGCTTCCGCTGCGCACACGAAGACGCCCCAGCTGACCATCACCGACCGCGCTGAAGCCTTCGGGCAGGGAAGATGAGCAGTAACAGGGGTCCCATGCGCCAGAGAGGCACTGGATAGCTGCTGCCGTACACGTAGAGAGATACTGAGAAGGAGGAAAAAAAAGACAAGAAACACCCATTACGTGGGCCTAGCGGGTGCAAAAGGGGAAAGGCTGATGGGTTTAGATGGGCCACGCGACGCGTCTCCAGCAGGTGGCCCAAGCTCTCTCTCTCTCTCTCTCTTCTCTTTTTATCATTTTCTATCTCCTTCTATTTTCTGGTTTTTAATTCAAATAGATCTGTTTTGCGATTTTCAAACCCAATTCACATGCACAGATCAAACAAATCAGTATGATGCACAAGCCTAGGTTTTTCATTCAGTTTTAGTTTTTTTGACAAAGAGAAATATGCTTCGATAATAAAACACATACTCAAAACAAATCTATTATTATTTCTCAACCTGGGGTTTACAAATCCTACCCCCCTTAAAAAGAATCTCGTCCTCGAGATTTAGGAAGGACTAGGGAAAAGAGGGGGAAATTCTATGCGAAGCTCTTCTTCTCTTTCCCAAGTTGCTTCATCTTCACCGTGGTGACTCCATTGAACTTTACACATCTTTGTAACCTTATTCCTTGTAACTCGAGTCAAAGTATCCAAAATCTTGATGGGGTATTCAGCATAAGTCAAATCCTCTTGAACACTAAGGTCTTCCATTGGTAACTGTTCTTCAGGTACCCTGAGACATTTCTTTAGCTGAGACACATGAAACACATCATGTACATCTGACAGATGATTGGGTAACTCCAGTTGATATGCAACTTCTCCCACTCGCTTTAAGATCAAGAAAGGTCCAATGAAGCGAGGGGACAACTTTCCTTTAACTTTAAATCTCCTCATGCCCCGGAGCGGTGACACCTTCAAATAGACATAATCACCCTCCTTAAACTCAAGTAATCTCCTCCGGGTGTCAGCATAACTTTTCTGCCTGGATTGTGCAGTTCTCAAATTCTCCCTTATTTGCTGAACTTGTTCCTCTGCTTCTTGTATAATCTCAGGTCCAAACAACTGTCTTTCACCAGTTTGATTCCAATACAAGGGAGTCCTGCACTTTCTGCCATACAAAGCCTCAAACGGTGACATCTTCAAACTGGCCTGGTAACTATTATTATATGAGAACTCAGCATAAGGTAGACTCTTATCCCAACTACTACCATGCTGAAGGGCATAAGCTCTCAACATATCTTCCAATATTTTATTAGTCCTTTCAGTCTATCCATTAGTCTGAGGGTGTTAGGCTGTACTAAAATTCAACTTTGTATTCATGTTCTCATGAAAACTTTTCCAAAATTGGGAGGTAAACTATGATCCTCTATCCAAAATG
The DNA here is from genome assembly GCF_902167145.1 of Zea mays. Classification (NCBI taxonomy): domain Eukaryota; kingdom Viridiplantae; phylum Streptophyta; class Magnoliopsida; order Poales; family Poaceae; genus Zea; species Zea mays. The sequence continues at coordinate 30,826 of NW_023367023.1, read as the reverse complement.
ATCTTCTTCGGTTCACCGTGTAGAGACACAATCCGAGCCATATAATACTCTGCCCATTGAGATACCTTATAAGTAGTCTTGACCAGAATGAAGTGAGCCACTTTAGTCAGGCTATCCACAATAACCCATATAGAATCACATCCTTTCGAGGTGCGAGGCAATCCAGTAATGAAATCCATATCAATCTCTTTCCACTTCCACTCGGGTATCTTTAGTGGGTGCAGTAGTCCAGCTGGCCTCTGGTGTTCAGCCTTAACTCTTTGACACACATTGCACATAACCACATGTGCAGCCACATCTCTCTTTAATCCATACCACTAATATTTTCGCTTCAAATCCTGATACATCTTGGTACCACCAGGATGAATAGAATAATCCAAGTCATGGGCCTCCTTTAATATAGTCTCACGAAGGCTTTCAATCTCAGGGCACATATCTTGTCTTTGAATCACATGGTGCCATGCTCATCCTCGGTAAACTCCGGAACTCGACCTTCAGTAATCAGATCCTTAATCTCTTTTATTTTAGCATCACCAATTTGTCCTTTGCGGATCTCTTGCTCCAAAGTAGGTTCCACATCAATAGTAACTCCTTCAGTGTGAGCAACTATCCCCAGGTTAAGTCTCCTGAAATCCTCAACAATCTCATCGGGTAGCTGGGCAACAACAGCTGAATGAACATGCTCCTTCCGACTCAAGGCATCTGCAACCAAATTTGCCCTGCCCGGGTGATAGTGAATCTCCAAATCATAATCCTTAATAAGCTCCAACCAACGGTGTTGCCTAAGGTTGAGATCCTTCTGAGTGAATATATACTTCAAACTCTTATGATCCGTATATACTTGGCACTTAGTCCCCATAATGTAGTGTCTCCAAATCTTAAGTGCATGCACAACTGCTGCTAGTTCCAAGTCATGAGTGGGGTAGTTCAGTTCATGCTTCCGCAACTGACGAGATGCATAGGCAATCACATGTCCTTCTTGCATGAGCACACATCCTAAGCCTTGGCCACATGCATCGCAATAGATATCAAATCCTTTCTGTAGGTCTGGCATAACCAATACTGGTGGCGACATCAACCTCTTCTTCAATAGATCAAAGCTGTCTTGACACTTCTCGTCCCACTTAAATTCTTTTCCTTTCTCCAAAAGCGAGGTCATAGGCTTAGCGATCTTAGAAAATCCTTCAATAAATCTCCGATAATATCCTGCAAGTCCCAAGAAACTCCGGACTTCAGTAACTGTAGTGGGTACGCTTCACACCACTATCTCCTTGACTTTAGCAGGATCCACTAATATCCCTCCATTAGAAATGATATGTCCGAGGAATGACACCTCATCAATCCAAAACTCGCATTTGCTATACTTGGCGTAGAGTTGATTATCTCGTAACTTCTGTAGCACCAATCTCAGATGTTCCTCGATCACTTTCACTCTTGGAATAAATAAGAATATCGTCGATGAATACTACGACGAATCTGTCCAAATACTCCATAAACACCTTATTCACCAGATCCATAAAATAGGCTGGTGCATTAGTTAGTCCAAATGACATAACTGTGAACTCATATAAACCATATCAGGTCGAGAAAATCCGTCTTGGGAATATCCGATGTCCTAATCTTCATTTGATGGTAACTCGATCGGAGATCAATCTTCGAGAATATCCTAGCATCTCTCATCCGCTTAAATAAATCCTCAATGCGGGGTAATAGACACTTGTTCTTCACAGTGACATCGTTAAGACCTATAATCCACGCACATCCCTTGCGATTCTCCTTTCTTCTCTACAAATAGAACCGGCTCTCCACATGGTGAAGAATGCGAACGAATGTACCCAGCCTCTTGTAACTCTATTAACTGCTTCTTAAGTTCTTTTAACTCTTCTACAGACATCATGTATGGCCGTTTAGAAAGTAGGGGCAGTCCTAGATAAGGGATTAATGACCAACTCAACTTCCATATCTGGTGGCATCCCTAACAACTCCTCTAGAAAGACATCCGAAAAATCCCTAACTGCACGGATGTTGTCACCCACCAAACTCCTCAGGCATAAAGAACATTGCACGCATGGATGAGGAGGTTACTGCAATTCCAACTTCAAATCTTTCTCCTTTGGATCTGGTGAGTTCTATGGTTCCTTTAGCACAGTGTATATACTGCCTTTGTCTTTCTTAACCATGACATACCAAGGATCACGTCTATAGTGCTCTCTTCTAACACTATAGGGGTAGTTCATCTGAGTTAGAAATACAGGGTAAGAAAGAAAGGATTGTAGACAAGGCAGTGATTACGAAGCATGTTACTTTGGGGGATTTATTAGCTAAGTGTGTCACCTACTAAAGCTAATTCATTATCTTATGGTGGTACATGCTAAGATGCCCATCTATACTATTTCAATCAATCAAAGAAGCAAATCAGGCATTGATCATCAGAACAATCAACCAACATTCTTAAATATAGAAAATAGTTTTGATTTGGTCTTAGGCCTCCTATCTCTTAAAATATCATAGGGGTAGGGATTCCAAGGTGTGAAATCCATCTTGTCTCAGAGTAGTAAAGGTAAGAATGATCAGAGTAGAACAGTAGAAGGTGAGATAGGATCAAGATAAGGTAAGTATGGAATGAATCAGAGTAAGATAAGTAGATAAGGGTTTTGTCCATTTCTATCTAGGTTTCGTCCTACAGTCAACATTTCCTCTGATACCACTTCTGTAACACCCGGTTTTAAAGGACAAAGCCGGGTGCATCTCATACATGCGCCAAGAAGACAACATATATAATAACAGAGTGTATAGAGATAAATGTCATAATACATCAGAGTATTTATTACATAGCGGAAGTCTTATTACAAAATAAAGATAAATATAAAACGAACTAAGGATCGTCGGCGCCAATGTCGACTGAGAAACGCCACCTAGATCAGATCGAACTCCTCAGTGTTAGGCGGCTCCTCTTCGACCACCTGTTCTTCTCCTGTGGGGGGGGGGGGTGTGAGACAGCAAGAGTGAGCTCACATACGTTCATCGCTCAACAAGTTGTGGGGAATAATGTGACATGAACTCACCAAAGGTGGGAGTTCATGAAGTGTAAGGCTGATCAATGGAATAAAGGCTGAAGCTGAGCATTGCTTTTATAAGTTGGTCAAAATTTTATTAGCAATTACTAAGTACAAGTAAATACCAACCCTTAGAAATAATAAATAAAAGTAATAATAAAATAATCCCAGATGCAATGAAATGACAGATTGAGTTTAAGTTCCATAATTTAATCATGTGAGTGTCCGAGCCGCTCTTGACCGTGAGCACGGCTAGTATACCAGTTTTACACTCTGCAGAGGTTGCGCATCTTTACCCACAAGTCGTGTATCCCATGTCGCCTGGGTTTGCAAGGCCCTTAGACACTACCGAGGTGAATGGCTAGGGATCCACTACGAGGCCTTTACAAAGTTCCACTAGCTTCCGAAAACCCGCTACAGTTTATGGGAAGATCCAGTACAGGGTTCCTGGCTGACAGCCATCGCAGCAAAATCAACCAGGGACCTCCCCGCACTGACCTCTCCCCTACTGCCCTTGCCCCTTTCGGGTAAGGTAGTCTTCCACTAGCTTTCCTAGTTAGTCAGCCAAGGGCGTCCCATTAAACCCTTGTGGTAGCACTGTTTTCCCGGGTGGTTCTCCATGTTCCCATTAACATAATGATCTTATCATGAACATAAAATAATGAACAGATAATAGAAAGTGTAGTCATGAGTCATAAATATCTTTATACCCAAATCCACATAAAGCAATAGCATGTACTACCCAAAAATTTAGTAGTAAAACCAGTGGTGAAACAAGGTATAAAGATAGTCAAAATCTAGGGTATCCTATTGGGTCCCATCAAAATTAACCTATGCAGATCATTATGAATAATAAGAACATGAATAGGTAAAAGAAGTGATCAAGGGCACAACTTGCCTGGCACTTGAGAATCCAGGTACCAACTTGCTTTTCAGATGACACACGTCCTCGCGCTAGTCGTAGCAATACAAGCAAACATGATATAGATAAAATTAACATCACACCAAACATAAGAACATACTGCATAATAATGATATACTCGGTGCTACGAGACTAACGCAACTCGAACGGATCAAATCGGAGTTAAAACGGAGGAGATACGAATTTCCTAAGGTCTTATGTATTTGATACGAGATTAATTAAGAGATAAATTTTAATACCATTTTCATGTTAAAACAGAGACAATAGGTGATAAACAACATTATTACAAAATTATAGCAAATGAAATGACTTAATTTGGAGCTAGAATGGATTTTCTATGAATTAAATAAGTTTCTGCAATTAAATGTATACTAAAAATTATTTTCTAAATAATTTCTCTGGTTTTATTAATTATTTGGACGGCGCGTCAAATAATAGAGAAGGCAGGGTTTCAGGCGTAAAATAAACTGAGACACAATCTACACCTCCCCATGGACGGCGGGTTTATTATGAAGAACTCCGAGGACTCATATGAAATTTTGGTGATCTACTGCTACTAGAGCCGTCCGAATTCCGATCTAAGGCGTAGATTATATCGTGAAAGGGTACGTTGCGCTGGCCGTTGGATCAACGATCGACGCATTGGTTTTTATTTTGGGCAGATCACTCCCAAAGCATCCAATATGGATCGAACGGCCGAGGTGATCCCGAGGCAAAACGATATGGCCAACCTAATCTTGGACGTCCACAAGCAGATCAACGGCTACGAGCGTTCTTCTACCCCTAGCCAGAGTTGAGCGGCGGCGCCGCCCATAGTACCCGCGGCCTACGGTAGAGCACAAGCCGGCTAACCCCGATCCCGCACAACGATTACCTATTCTGATAACTTCTTGGTGCAAAAGCAGATGCGGACGACGGCGAATTTACTGGGGGATCCTTTCAACACGACTTCGCCTAATGACGGTGGTCAGACACTCCTGGCGGAGCGGCATCGACAGTATGAGCACACGGCCCGCATAGAGGCCCTAACTCAAAGCACGCCAAGCGTTAGATGGCGAAGAGCATCGCATAAACCTATGGAAACAACGGATTTACCTGCGATGAGGTCCGAAGGGGCTAGCCACGGTGCTAGGCGACTCCGTCGTGGTACCACAACACCGATGGCAAATTATCGGTGCACTGATTGCTCTTGTGCCCGATGCTTCTACCAATCGACTTCCTCATGCGCTCCACATCCTCTTTGTCTAGTCGCCGAGGCCGGAATGGCAGACCCAGCAGGGATCAACCGCGGCAACACGATTTCCCACTCAGCGCGCAGAGATGGAGCACGATTTCCTCTCTGCGTGGCTTTGTTTTTGGAGGGCCATGGGAGGCATTCGGCTTATAAGCGCGCGGGGCGAGCGTCCGATGAAAGGGGATCCGGCGAACGAACTCCAGGAATCGCGGCGAGCTTGTTCACCGACGCGAGGGAAAAGGGGGAGGAGTGAGGGCGGTTGCGGAGCTTTGGTTGACGCGAAGTCCGGCACCGTTGCAACGATTCGGAGGTCCAGGCAATATTGGCGTGGCCAGATCCACATTCCCACGGACTACTCCGTCTTCTACGCGCACGTCAGGTAGGAGGAGCACCCATGACGCAAGGCAGTGGGCCCCACCACGCTTCCGCTGCGCACACGAAGACGCCCCAGCTGACCATCACCGACCGCGCTGAAGCCTTCGGGCAGGGAAGATGAGCAGTAACAGGGGTCCCATGCGCCAGAGAGGCACTGGATAGCTGCTGCCGTACACGTAGAGAGATACTGAGAAGGAGGAAAAAAAAGACAAGAAACACCCATTACGTGGGCCTAGCGGGTGCAAAAGGGGAAAGGCTGATGGGTTTAGATGGGCCACGCGACGCGTCTCCAGCAGGTGGCCCAAGCTCTCTCTCTCTCTCTCTCTTCTCTTTTTATCATTTTCTATCTCCTTCTATTTTCTGGTTTTTAATTCAAATAGATCTGTTTTGCGATTTTCAAACCCAATTCACATGCACAGATCAAACAAATCAGTATGATGCACAAGCCTAGGTTTTTCATTCAGTTTTAGTTTTTTTGACAAAGAGAAATATGCTTCGATAATAAAACACATACTCAAAACAAATCTATTATTATTTCTCAACCTGGGGTTTACATAACAACCATGTTTTATAGAGCTGGAGACGGGTATGTCAGGTGTTTCATACATTGTCGGTACATGGATGTTTGACCTTAGTGGCATTAACAAACGAGGTTGTTGAATTCATTGATTGTTGTGCTTAGTGTTCTAACCTATTTGGTAGAGTGTTATTTAAAGACTTTGTGGAGTTGCATCCCAGTTTGGTAGTGGAAAATCCTAGTGTTGATGGCACCTGCCAATGACTTGGGTTTCATTTTATATTGTTTTTTTTATTGTTGATAATGTGTTGTTTGGTTTCGAGAGGCATTTTAAATTAGTTGGAGGCTGAATCAGGCTCACTTATCTAGAATGTTTTGTAGTATGTTTCTGCATCTTTCCATAGGATGCTTAATCACCATGTTTGGTCTAAACATTTGAGAGATATGGGTTTCTTAAAACATCTTTGTTGGTGTCTCTAGCAGAGTGAGTCTTTAATTTTGTACGGAAGAGTAGACATTGAAGACGGTATAATTTGGTCTTTGTGGATTATGAAAGTTTTAGTAATTTCATGATCTTTTCAAAGAGTATGGGTTTCTAATTCTCATTGCATATAATTGGAGTTAGGTTGCTCTGAAGTTGTTGCACTGTTGTGTCTAAACTTTAGGCGTCGTTATAATCACCAATAAATCGACCGCGTTTTGATAGTTGCAGAGCACAAATTTGCGAATTCTCTTTAAGCAAAACTTGTAGGTATTTTCAGTACCTTTTTAATGGGTATTTACTTGTAACTGTCTGTTAAATAGATTTGGAGAGGTGGTTGCCCGGATATAAGTCGAATCTCTAATGTGCAGTATCTCAGGCTGAGTTTAGTTGTAGGTCATGCAGAGTTGTGGGCTATAAGGATAAATTTGGGTGCAACTTTATTGCAAAAGTCGTGGACAATTTTCAAAACTTTTCCAACGCGTGTTCGTTGTAGTTTAAGTTGAGTATAGCAGGAGTTATAGGTTTTTGAATTTTAGTTGTCCATTGTTTCAATCTTATCAGTTTTGAAACAAAAGAGTTGCATTGTTTTATCGGTTTGGAAACCAATTCCGAGACACTCATTATAATAAAAGTTCTAGGGAATGTTATAATCTTTTCAGTGAGTTTATATTTGCAAAATTTTGTTAGCTGCAGGGAGTTATGATATCATGTATAGAATGTGCTTGGATGAATATGTGGGCAAACATAACATGCTTAAATTGATTCTTGTTTGCATGATGTGAGATTAGGCTTAAATGATTTAAAAAGTTATCATATTGCTTCTATACTTATATTTGTTCTAGGTGTCTCGTAATGAAGAACCTAAAGTTATTAGTCTTTCAATGAACGCTTAATCTTAGAAGAGTAATGAACCTGATAAAATCTATTGCTTGCTATTGGGACTGCATGACCAGTTTTAGTTATGTAGCTAGTTCAGTGAAGTAAACCATCTTTTCTGTAGAGATGTTATATATAAAAGTTGTAGCCAACTTATTTATCTTACTTGTGTAAAAATTTCATGACCATGGGTCTAGTAGTTTGGGAGTTATGATTTTCTCAAGTCCAGTCTTGAAATCTGTGCAGATTCTATACAGATTTCGAAGCTGACCTTGTTTGCCCAATTTAAACTTCGAATAACTTATTATAAATTATAAATAAGTTGTAGTACTTTTCTTAATCGTTACAACAAATTTTGGATTAATTTTTTTGGAGATCTATAAGTTAAGTTACAGCTGTTTTAAGTGTGATCTCTGAATCTGTCCAAATTTGGACAGCAGAGCCTTTCTCGTGTCTTTTGACCTTAATATGCATTGAATTAACTTGATATGTTTATAAATAAATTATAGACAATTCTACTAGCTTTCTAAAAAGTCTGGGAGCACCTGAATTGGATGATTGAGACTCCAATTATGGATTTTTGAATTGAGTAGTTGAATTATGTCCAAGTCTGGACAGAATTTACGTTTAGCACTGTTTGACCTTTCTAAGTGTCAAATCTTGTTGTGATGATAATACCAAGGGTATTTAACTTTATAAGTTTTCCATAAAGTCCTAGTTTACTAACTTTCGATGCATATTTTTGTGAGTTAGGAGCAAAACAATTAACCGATGTGCTGCTATCTAGAAATATGCAAGCATTAAGTTGCTCTCTTGAAGTTGCTCTTGTGTGGCTAAGTTTGGTTTAGCCTATAGGAACATTATATGCCTTGCATTCATATATACATTCCTTGAAGTACTTGCATATGTCAATGATTGATTTGGTGTCAGGAAAGCTTGGTCCGAGGTATATAGGACCGTCTGCTATCTTGGCCGAGTTGGCAGCTGGGCTTAGCACATGTAATTGTCGGAATCTGTGATCAGAGTACACCAAGTATTCCATGTCTTTTTGTTGAGGAAGTATTTGCGGAATCCAGACCATCAAATCGAGCTAGAGCCGATTCCTGTGTAGCAAGAGCAGACTCTAGAGTGTCGTCTGCTGCGTATCTTAGAATCCTAGGAGCTTGAGGAGCTGATACGGCAGAAGTACTCGAACTTTTCTTTATTTGTGAGTTTTGTTGATTCATTAACCTTTCTTTTGTTGTTTCGATAGAAGCGTCAGAATTCGAGGTCGAATTCTTTTTAAGAGGGGTAGAGTGTGATACCCGGTTTGCAAAGAAGAGAAGTTGGGGGTTGTTCTTTTTGTTTTTTTCCTCATCCGGTTGTTGTTTTGGGGATTTGGGATTTTGTGGAAAACATTCACAACTAGGGCAGTAGAATTTATTTGGTTTGACGCTTGCGTTGCGGTCGGGAGCTGTCGCGTGGGTTAGTTGGGCCGCAATTGGAGTTTCGGCCCATTAACCCTCCCAAACCCTAGCCGCCTCCCTCCTAACCCCCTCCCCCCATGTGCAGCCCCCCCACTTCTCTTCAACCTTGGCTGCCGCCCCCCTGCCCATCTCCTCCTCTCTCAATTCTTGCAGCCACCAAACCCTAGCCGCCCCCCCCTCTCAATCCCCTCCTCCCCAAGGTGCCAATCCTTGCCGCTCGGATCACCGTCGTCGTGGTGCGAGTCTTCAATCGTTTTGGTGGAGGGAAGAAGGGAGGAAGGAAAGGGGGAGAATCCAAGGTGATTTTTGTGTTCATCCCTTGTTCATTTGCGCTGCAATTTAATTGATTAGAGGTTGCGTTTGCGATTGGGGTAGAGGGGGGCTGTCCAGAATTTTAGGTGGTGGGTGAACAGCAGTAGTCTAGCAGTTTCTGTGTTTTTTCGTGAGGAATTAAGGGAAATCAGTTTGGGAATCATGTAGAGCTTTACCTTACCTTTCCAACGAGTGTTTATGCGCTCAATTTGGAGTTATAAATTGAAAGTTATCACCGTTTGAATCCGGGTATGTGGCTGTCCAAAAAAACAGATTTTCAGGGGGATGAACAGCAGCAGTATTAGCAGTTTCTGGGGATTTTTCGGGAGTAATTAGTGTTAATCAGTATGAGAATCATGTAGGGCTTTATGTTATATTTCCAACAAGTACTTATGCGCTCGATTCGGAGTTATAATTCAGGAGATATCGTTGTTTGAATCCGGTTATGTTGCTGTCCAAAAAAACAGATTTTTCAGGTGGGTGTACAGCAGTGGTATTAGCAGTTTCTGGGAATTTTTCGTGGGTAATTAGTGTTAACCAGTATGGTAATCATGTAGGGATTTGTCTTATCTTTCCAATGAGTACTTATGCGCTTGATTTGGAATTATATTTTAAAAGATATCGCTGTTTGAATCTGGGTATGTCGCTGTCCAAAAGACAAAGAAAAACAGATTACAGGGTTCATCTTGTGGACTGTTTTGGGCTAATTAGATATTGAAATTTAATTATAAATTGTATACAAAACTTGTGGGGAATTTTATGTAGATGCCTCTGGAGTTTTTGTTTGTTACCACTGCTGTCATAATTTTAAAGTTATGAAATTATTAAGCAACACCGCTGCAGTTTGGTGGGTGTAGGGAGAGATGTAACCCGCAGCGGGGTTTGAGTTTGTGCGTAGGTGCGGCGTCTCTTATGAGCCTGATTATGTGAAATTGGTGTACTAAGTTGGGTGTCAAAAACAGGTGGTGGGCTTCCGGATCGTACTTGGGATTTGCCCGAACTTCCGGTAAAGGCAAGTAAATACAGTGGTGGTTGCTACCGTTTGGTTTGCATCCTATTCCCTGTCATTGAGTATGCATAAGTTTTAATTATGTTAATCATTGAATTCTATGATGAAGTTTATTTGTTTGGAAGTATTAATTCTCAATTGTCTAATATTGTGGATGATCATAATTTGGTAATGATATATGTGGTTGATTCCCATCTGGATGAAGTTGAAGTGTCTTTTTGAATCATGTTATATGAAGTGTTGTAGGCATGACATGCACATCGCATCATCCATCTTGCATTTTGAAGTTATGTCGTGATCTTATGGTCCGACCGTACCGGTACATTTTTAGCATCGTACGTTGCCCGAGGAGGGGTACGATGCGGCTTCATATCCTTAGAGGTATGAAGGCAGAAGTCATCCTTGCATTTGCAGACATTTGCACTCATGAGGAATATATGAAGTGTGACATTACTATGTTACTATTGTGGTTTCTACCTGCGAGGTGTGATAACTAGGTGCGTTGTACGTTGTATACATGCTGCACCTTCGTAATAAGAAGGTTGTGGAATTAAGTGGTGGTAAAACAATGTTTTTATGTGGTTAAACTGTTTGATATTATTTTACTTGCTGAGATGTGTCTTCTCACTCTTGCATTACTCAATGCAGGTCCTTGATACATGTTGGGAATGAGGGGAGTAGCAGCACGTCCACTTTCACTCTCACAATAACGCTGCCCAGGCGCAGCCATGATTTAATTAGAAACTTATTGTCAAAGGAAGTTTGTTTATTTTTTTATATGGTCGTGCGCACTGGTTAATTCAGTTCAGGTCGTATGTTTATCTTTCCTTGCTAGCCGAGTAATAATACTTAGTATGTTTTAGTCATGATATATGTTTATACTCTGTTGCTCCCTCTTTTATGCAATCTGCAAAGGGGATGCTGCCGAAATTTTATATATGGACGTCGGAAGTGTAGTACAGTAGCATACCGGGTTGTTTGTGGAACCTGGAGTGTTACACTCTCGTCGAGGTGGGCCCGACGGTTGCGGTGATGGTGCTCGTTGCCGAGGCGGCCCGGGGCCGCAGGCGCGGTGTTGCGCGTGCTCCCGGTGTAGACCGAGGCTTCCCGCATGAATCGGGAAGTCACGGCATGAGGTTCCGAGGGGTACCCCTTCCTTCGGGAGGCAGAGCTCTCGGCCCGTCGGACCGCAGCGCCTTCCAGGAGATTCTTGAGCTCCCCCTGGATTCGCCGGCCCTCGGTGGTTGATGGCTCCGGCATCGCGCGGAGAAGCATCGCTGCTGCAGCCAGGTTCTGGCTGACCCCACTAGATGCGGGTGGTGGCCTGACCCTGACGTCGTCGGCGACGCGGTGCTGGAAGCCCTGGGGCAGATGACGTATTTCTCCGGCCGGGGGTTGGCCCGCCCATGCCTGCCCGACGTCCCGGCGGATCGGCTCAAGCGCTCTTGCTCCCTCGTCGAGCCTGGCCTGCACCCCGCGGATTTGCTCGAGCTGTGGGTCATGGCCCCCCGCCTGAACGGGGACCACAGCTAGCTCCCGGGGGATGTCAACGCGGGGCGCCGGCGTAGGGAGGTCACCGTCCTCCGGCATGCCGAGATGATTGCCTTCGGGGGGACCCCTAGATCGACGTGGAAACATTCGCAGCTTGGGCCGCAGTCCTCGTCGCCGAGGCTGCGACTATCGTCGGAACAGTCGGAGAGGCAGTAGTCACATGCGGTCATGAAGCCCCGCATGGCACTAGGGTTGCCAAGTCCAGAGAAGTCCCAGCAGATGCTGGGCTCGTCATCTTCCTCGGACCCAGAGGGCTCGTAGGTCGAGACGTCCGTCAGCCGGTCCCAAGGCGACCGCATGCGAAACCCCAGAGGGTTTGGACTCGCCTCTACGAGAGCGCCCGCCAAAGCGAGGTTGCTAGGCGGGTTGAGGCTGAATCCAAATGACGTAGGATGGGAATCGGTCGGTACCTCTTGGTCGACGAGCGGCGATAAAGTCACGTCGGGGACTGATTGCACCGTCGTCTCAGGTACGAGGGTGACGTCCAGTAAGCTTTTCGCGAGCACGCTGGCGTCGTCCGCTTGCTCGGGATTGGCGTGTTGCGGGGAGACGGCGCTCGTCTTCGTCTCAAGCGCGAAGTCGATAGCCGGTGCGCCCCCCGTTGGGGTGCCGGCGCTGTCGACTCGCTCGACAGCCGACGAGGCGCTGCCTCCTGCTTGGCCTTGGTTGCCCTGCCTTCCCCTCCGTCGGCGGGGAAGGGGACGGGATGACCTCGAAGGTTGTTCTTCCACCACGCGGGGAAGACGTCCTCGATTCCGCCGCCGGCGGGCGGGCTGTCGGCCGCCATTGTCGTTGTCGCGCGGCGGTGGAAGGAGTATCATGTCGTAGCTGCCGTCGAGGGACATGAACTCAAGACTCCCGAAACGGAGCACCGTCCCGGGTTGGAGAGGTTGCTGGAGACTGCCCATCTGGAGCTTGACGGGAAGCTGTTCGTCAACACGCAGCAGGCCCCTACCTGGCGCGCCAACTGTCGGCGTTTCGAGACCGGGGGGGTCCCTGGGCCGACGAGTGAATGTCGCCGCGTGCCCCAGCCCAGATGGGTCGAGCGCGAGGGCGAGCGCGAAGGGGGGAGAGCGAGGCGGCCGGAGTCCGGCGTGAGAGAGGTGGGAATCCCGCGGCCTTCGTGTTCGTCCCGCGCCTAGGTCGGGTGCGCTTGCAGTAGGGGGTTACAAGCGTCCACGCGGGAGAGGGAGCGAGCGGCTCCAGGCGAGCGCTTGTCTCGTCCTCGTCCCCGCGCGGCCAACCCTCTCTAAGAGGGCCCTGGTCCTTCCTTTTATAGGCGTAAGGAGAGGATCCAGGTGTACAATGGGGGGTGTAGCAGAGTGCTACGTGTCTAGCTGAGGAGTGCTAGCGCCCTAAGTACATGCCGTTGTGGCAGCCGGAGAGATTTTGGCACCCAGTTGGTGTGATGTCGTGGCCGTCGGAGGAGCGTTGGAGCCTGGCGGAAGGACAGCTGTCGGAGCGGTTGAGTCCTTGATGACGTCCTCTTGCTTCCGTAAGGGGGCTGAGAGCCGCCGTCATCACAGAGTACGCGGGGCGCCATCATTGCCTATCTGGCGGAGCTAGCCAGATGGGACGCCGGTCTTGTTCCCTGCGGCCCGAGTCAGCTCGGGGTAGGGTGATGATGGCGCCTCCTGTTGACGTGGCTGGCCTGCGCCCTAGGTTGGGCGATGTGGAAGCTCCTCCGAAGCCGAGGTCGAGTCTGTCTTCCGTGGACGAGGTCGAGTCCGAGCCCCTAAGTCGGGCGAGGCGGAGGCCGTCGGCTGAGGCCAGGGCGGAGTCCGAGCCCTGGGGTCGGGCAAAGCGGAGTTTGCCGTCTTCCGGGGCTGAGCCCGAGTCCGAGCCCTGGGTCGGGCGGAGCGAAGTTCACCGTCTTCCGGGACTTAGCCCGAGTCCGAGCCCTGGGTCGGGCGGAGCGGAGTTCGCCGTCTTCCGGGGCTGAGCCCGAGTCCGAGCCCTGGGTCGGGCGGAGCGGAGTTCGCCGTCTTCCGGGACTTAGCCCGAGTCTGAGCCCTGGGTCGGGCGGAGCGGAGTTCACCGTCTTCTGGGACTTAGCCCGAGTCCGAGCCCTGGGTCGGGCGGAGCGGAGTTCGCCGTCTTCCGGGACTTAGCCCGAGTCCGAGCCCTGGGTCGGGCGGAGCGGAGTTCACCGTCTTCCGGGGCTGAGCCCGAGTCCGAGCCCTGGGTCGGGCGAAGCGGAGCTTCCTATGGTGCCTTCGGCAGGGCCTGACTGCCTGTCAGTCTCACTCTGTCAAGTGGCACTGCAGTCGGAGTGGCACAGGCGGCGCTGTCCTTCTGTCAGGCCGGTCAGTGGAGCGGCGAAGTGATGGCGGTCACTTCGGCTCTGCCGGGGGGCGCACGTCGGGATAAAGGTGTCAGGCCACCTTTGCATTTAAGGCTCCTGCGATTTGGTCGGTCGGTGCGGCGATTTAGTCAGGGTTGCTTCTCGGCGAAGGCAGGGCCTCGGGCGAGCTGGTAATACGTTCGCCGTTGGAGGGGGGCCTCGGGCGAGGCGGAAATCCTCCGGGGTCGGCTGCCCTTGTCCGAGGCTAGGCTCGGGCGAGGCGTTGATCGAGTCGCTCGAATGGACTGATCCCTGACTTAATCGCGCCCATCAGGCCTTTGCAGCTTCATGCTGATGGGGGTTACCAGCTGAGAATTAGGAGCCTTGAGGGTACCCCTAATTATGGTCCTCGACAAATAATGTTCTTGTTAATCACTATGATATGCTCAGGTTAAATTGATGGGACCAATAGGTTATCCTAGTTTGGTCTACTTTACACCTTACTTACTACTGAAATTTTGGGTAGTATCTGCTATTGCTCTATGTGGTTTGGGAGTTAAGATACATAATATTCATGATCATGTTATTTACTGTCAATGGATTATTTACTGTTCATGATAAGATTATTATATTAATTGGAACATGGAGTGACCACCCGGGAAAATAGTGCTGCCACAAGGGTGGAATGGGACGCCCTTAGCTGATTAATTAGGAAAGCTAGTGTTAGTTAATCCTTTCCCGAAAGAGGCAAGCAGGGTGGAGGAGTGCAGGTGTAGGCAGGTCCTCAGGCCAGACTGTCTCTTTAGCTTTTCGCACGAGGGATTCCTATACCGCTTTCAGCCCAGAAACCGTAGCGAGTTCTCTCTAGTGGAACTTTGTAAAGACCTCGCAGTGTACCCTCACATACTCACCTTGAAAGTGTTTAAGGGTCCAATCAACCCGAGACAACAAAGGGAACACTTCTTGTGGGTAAAGATGTGCAACCTCTGCAGAGTGTAAAACCGGTATATCAGTCGTGCTCACAGTCATGAGCGGCTCGGACCCTCACATGACTAACTTATGGAATTAAACTTAATTAGTCATTTGCATTGCATTGTGAGTTTTATTATTAGTTTTGATCTCTTATTTTATTGGGATGGTATTTACTTATACTTAGTAATTGCTTATAAAATTTGACCAACTTATTAAAAGCAATGATGTGCATTAACCAATATTTGTTGATCAGCCTTACACTATACATGAGCCCCCACCGTAAGTGAGATCATGCACATTATTCCTCACACTTGCTGAGCGATCAACATCTATGAGCTCACCCTTGCAATAAACCCCCACAGGTGAAGAGCAGGTGCCCCCAGAGGAGGACTATTACGACGAGTTCGACGAGGTCTAGGTGTCGTCTCCCAGTCATCTTGATGGCGCCAAAGGATAATAATTAGTTTGTTCTATTTATTATCAGTTATTTTGTAAGATATTTTGTTATGTAATAAAGTTTGTGACATTCGTCTCTATACACTGAGTCATTATATGTGTTGATCTTGTTTGGCGCACATATGAGACGCACTCGGGTTTGCACCTTAAATCTGGGTGTGACAACACACTAGGGTTAGCCAATCTTCGGACTATAAATATGTACCTTAAGTTTCTCATTAGGGGATCATGAATCTCATATGTTTTGCGGCTACATGCTTTGCGCATTGCCATCCTTTTCTGGGTTTTCTACGGGTAAGTGCCACGTCACCCTGATCGTGTCTCGTGATTAGGGTGATGTTGTTCTTGTTCATTAAAATCTTTGTGTTCTCTCGTACTGAAGCGTTTTATGGCGAGAAGCATTAGTTATTGTAATATTTACAAGAAAGTATCGGTAGGTTTGTCATGTGTATATGTTGTTTGCCGATTAGAAATGTTTTGCCCCCACGTGAATTCCTAGGTGTAAGGGTGGCACCCCTCTTTGTTTCATCTAGTGGATCTGATATGTTATGGTTAGTCTTTGATTCATCAAGGATCTGTTTAATATCTGCATAGTTAGGCCTTGCATACGAGTTGAATGTTCAGGTAACGTGTTGGATACTTCGCGCTGGCTCGAGTAGGGATTGTTCCGGGAATCGGCTTATGCTGGTTTTTAGGCCTCTGATCCTGTCGGCGCTTGGATGCCCGTCACGCTTGCAAGGCTCAACTACGTGCAGGATGTTCCGACTGTGCAGTAAAACTTTAACAATAGTGGTTTGGGTCTACCTAGTGTGAACAGAGCGGGGCCTCAAGAGCCATTGGCTCCGTGCATCGTTGACGCGTGGATCCGATATGACCCTAGGGAGACGATCGGCTTCTTAGAGCCGATATGACCCGGGGAGCCGAACATGACTCGAGATGATGTTTGCACGTGTTCGTGTATATAGAAAACCAACTCGGAGCACGTCGACACCCTCCTGATCGGGTATAAGTCAGGTGGCACGCTAGACGAACCGCGAAGCCAGGCTGTTGACCGAGGGACTGGGGCCCACCAGCCGTCCCAGAAGCCTCCCAGCTCCTCGTGTTGCCTGTCGTCTCTCACAGTGGGTTTTGGGTGGCAACAATGGTTAATGTCCAACGGCTGTCAGATATTCCGTCAGACGTAAGTCTAAACTTTGAGGGTCCGAGTTGACCATCGAACATAACTTCAACGTTCGACTGTTGCCTTCAAAGCCATCGAAAGTAATGAAGCCGTCGAAGGTTTATTGTTTTCCTGTTGTGCTACACACTCTTCATCCGAGTTGACCGTCTAAGGTTTATTGTTTTCTTGTTGTGCTAGACACTGTTCATGTTATTCGTGTTCTAAATCGGTGATAGTAGGTTTATCACCACACCGATCGTTGTATTATGAAGTGGCAGTGATATATTATCATCATCGTTTTTAATATAACCAACAATGAAGTAGTGCATGGGATCCAGTAGTTGACACGATATGTGTATCTCCAGCGTGTTTTCGTTTCAAAATTATGTGAAAACAAGCTAGAAACTCAGCGATTGAAATTGCATCGTTTTAAATTTCGTGTTTTCGTTTTAAAATTATATGAGACGCACCTGGGTTTGCACCTTAAATCTAGGTGTGACAACACACTAGGGTTAGCCAATCTCCGGACTATAAATATGTACCTTAAGTTTCTCATTAGGGGGATCGTGAATCTCATACGTTTTGCGGCTACATGCTTTGCGCATCGCCATCCTTTCTGGGTTTTCTACGGGTAAGTGCCACATCACCATGATCGTGTCTCGTGATCAGGGTGATGTTGTTGTTGTTCGTTAAAATCTTTGTGTTTTCTCATACTGAAGCGTTTTTATGGCGATAAGCACTAGTTATTGTAATATTTACAAGAGAAGTATTGGCAGGTTTGTCATGTGTATATGTTGTTTGCCGATTAGAAATGTTTCGCCCCCCACGTGAATTCCCAGGTGTAAGGGTGGTGCCCCTCTTTGTTTCATCTAGTAGATGTGATCTGTTATTGTTAGTCTCTGATTCATCAAGGATCTGTTTAATATCTACATAGTTAGGCCTTGCATAGGGATTGTTCCGGGAATCGGCTTATGCTGGTTTTGAGGCCTCTGATCTGGTCGGCGCTTGGATGCCCATCACGCTTGCAAGCCTCAACTATGTGCAGGATGTTCCGACTGTGCAGTGAAACTTTAACTATAGTGGTTTGGATCTACCTGGTGCGAACAGAGCGGGGTCTGAAGAACCATTGGCTCCGTGCGTCGTTGACGTGTGGATCCGATGTGAGCCTAGGGAGATGATCGGCTTCTTAGTGCCGATATGACCCGGGGAGACGAACATGACTCGGACTGATGTTTGCATGTGTTTGTGTATATAGAAAACCAACTCAGAGCACGTCGACACTCTCCTGATTGGGTATAGGTCAGTTGGCACGCTAGACGAACCGTGAAGCCAGGCTGTACGCTAGGATTCGGGCCGTTGACCAAGGGACCGGGGGCTGCCAGCCGTCCTAGAAGCCTCCCAGCTCCTCGTGTTGCCTGCCGTCTCTCACAGTGGGTTTCGGGTGGCAACAACGGTTAATGTCGGACGGCTGTCAGATATGCCATCAGACGTAAGTCTAAACTCTGAGGGTCCGAGTTGACCATCGGACATAACTTCAACGTCCGACTGTTGCCTTTAAAAATCGTCGGAAGTAATGAAGCCGTCGAAGGTTTATTGTTTTCCCGTTGTGCTACACACTCTTTATCCGAGTTGATCGTCGGACATAACTTCAACGTCTGACGATTGCCTTGAGAACCATCGGAGGTAATGACGCCGTCCAAGGTTTATTGTTTTCTTGTTGTGCTAGACATTGTTCATGTTATTCGTGTTCTAAATCGGTGATAGTAGTTTTTTATCACCACACCGGTTGTTGTATTATGCAGTGGCAGTGATATATTATCATCATCGTTTTTAATAGAACCAACAATGAAGTAGTGCATGGGATCCAGTAGTTGACACGATATGATCTCCAGCGTGTTTTCGTTTCAAAATTCGGTGAAGACAAGAAGCTAGAAACTCAGCGATTGAAATTGCATCGTTTTAAATAGCAAGAAAGCTACGAACAACAACGGTACACGTTTTAGCCAAGCATTGGTGATGAAATGACTGGTCCTAGATTCTACAAATCTTTGCAATCCAAAAAAAATAAAATAAAAGAGGTAAACAAATCTCTGTTCTCTAGCTACGAGCCTACGAGCAGGCACAGGCACCTTTTAGCCTGAACAACAACAACACGACGAACATGACGAAGTAAACCCTAGAAAATATGGAAAGAGATCCAGAAGAAACAGCATCTTCTCTGCAGCACGCATCCTTTCTCTAGTTGACTCGACGGAGAAGTCAATACCCGAACCATCCCCCCTTGCATAGTGGTGACGCCTTCTTTTTCCCTGCTTGCATCAGTATCAGAGCACCACATGGCAAGGAGAGTCTGAGGTGCGTTCTTGACTCCCCACTGATAAATATCTCCGATCCCCAAAAGCTGCACCACCCCTCCTCTCGCTCTACAAAAAAAAAAAAAAAAACATTCAAACGGTTCATCAAGCTAGGTGTATTTTCGAGCCCAATTAAGGAACTGAAGCAGCATATTCACCTCTCTATCTTATGGATGGCTACTACTGTGGGTTGCCTTCAGCGCCGCAGACGGCAGCTTTGATGCGCTCCACGGTGCAGGCGATGAGGCTGTTCACCGTGGCTACAGAGCCCAGCGAGAGCTTGGCGGTGGGGACGGAGTCCACCAGGATCTGGAACGCCACCGTCAAGAGGGACCCGCCGGCGGCCTCCAACTCCTCCAAGCCGCCGCCGGCAGCACCCTCTCCTCCGTGATGGGGAGCCATGCCCGGCGCCGGCGGTCCGTCGGGGAGGATGGCGAAGCCTGACGGCAGCAGGGCCACGTAGTCCGGGTCGCCGCCGTTGAGCACCACGTTCATGGCCACCACATCCACCGGCGCGTACACCACGTATGAGCCCGATGCGTCCGTGCAGCTCTCCTGGAGGATCAGCATGTTGCTCTGGTTGGAGTTTGCGCTCTGTACATGGTAATATAACACACAATAATCACAAAACAATGGATGATCCGATTGTTACATGTAAAATGACACAAATGAAAAGAAAGGCACGCGAATTGAACGATCGAGCACTTGCATTGACACGAAGAAGGGAGACGCAGTTGCCATGGTCCCGGCCGTTTGCAATATGAGCCATTTCTTGGACTGCGCCACCGTTGGAGAGGATGTCCCACTGCAATTATATTGACATGCATGCAGTGTCATCGGGAGAGAGGTAGAGAGAGAGAGCGTTGGTACGTAGGATCGGACATGCATGACACGCACGTACGTACCTCGCTGCGAGAGGTCTCGTCGCGGAGGAAGTCGAAGACCCTCTTGGGCGGGACAGGCAGCCAGAAGGAGGTGGCAGCGTTGAGGACGATGCCCGGCGGCCTGCCTGGGTCGTCCACGCTCTTCCTGGTCATAACGCGGACGTCCTCCGCTCCGCTCCCCGACAGCGTCGTCCACTGATGCGCCGCAGACGCGGTCACGCCACCGCAGAAGCTCGCCACCATCCTCTCTGCCAGCTTCAGCATGCTCTTCCTCCCCTCTATGCTCGTGATCACTGCGGGCAATTTCACATTGATCTATATATAGTTCTACACTTCTACATATACTACTAGCCCTTACTTATCCATTGGTTGCAAGTAGTGGGGTACTTTACTTACCACCGAGGTCGCCGTTGGGGATGTTGCTGGCCATGGCACTGGCGAGACGCTCGCACTGTCGGTCCAGCGTGCCAACCCACCTTGTCGCACCAAATCCCAGGCCTGAATTCACCAAAGGCCTGTAGAGATTGTGCACTGATCTGTCGTCCACCTCAACATGCTCAACCCAGGTCACCTGCAATGCAACACACAGCCTGATGTTATATATATATTGACATGACTTAATTTCCTGACATGCCGGAAACATAAAGTTTTGCTTGGAGACATGCATGTTGTTGAGTTAACTAGCCTTTGAGTAGCCATTGGGCATTTCTTGGACAAGGCATCCTGATGGCCTGCGCCGGCACTTGAGAGCGGGGCTAGGGCGGAGGCTGTCGAGTGATACATCGACGACCGCCCACGTCCCATCGGGGTTGTTCTTGCAGTACCTCGCAAAGTAGCTCTCCCGTGTCGGTACCAGCGGTGACGGCACCTGGAACTCCATTGACATCTGCAAGTTGATGATTAGCCAATAATCTTGTCAGCTACATAGTATTAATTGATCAACACCTCGTGCAATGCACCATTGTCGAGGTACCCACCACTTGCAATGCACCATTGTAGCTCCCTGCCACACCGGTTGACAACACCTCGTGCGTAGAAGCCCTCGACACGATGCTTGAGAACACTGCAGCAAATCGGTTCTGCATGAACGCAGAAGCAGATTGATGAATTAATCACATGGATCAGCAAGCAGAGAGAGAGACCAAGAAAATCCATTCAGCTGAAAACCCAACAACGTAACCACCACCAGTGTGCGTCACTGACCGCGTCCATGAGTATCTCCACAAGGCTGTCGCGTGTCATGATCACGACGGCGTCGTCTCGAGACGCCTCCGGACGAAGCCCGTACTGCCTGGGCCCAAGCCCGCCCGGGAACGTCCGGCCGTACTCCTCCTCATCCAGCTGCTGCGGCACCCCTGCCACGCCCCCGTTCCACAGCGGCGCGTCGACCCGCGCCATCCGGAGGAGCTCGTCCATGGCAGCGACGGCCAGCTCAACGATCATGGACTTGTCAGCGCTGAGCTGCCCGGCCGACACGCTTCGCAGCAGGTCGCCGGCGGCACCGCCGAATAGGTGGTCAGCGGCGCCGAGGCCACCACCACCACCAGGCGGCTGGACACCGTAGGCACCAGCAAGGTCGAACGGGGAACGGGCGGCGAGCGGGCTGGAGAGCACCGGGAAGGAGACCATGGGCTTGCCGACGTGCTTGGCGGCGATGCCCGAGATCCGGTCGATCTCGTCGCGAAGGCGAGCGTTCTCGAGCCGGAGGTGGTGCTCGTCGAAGGACATCTCACCCAGGGCGGCAGGGCCGCCACAGCTGGGGCAGGACGCTGTGCCTAGCGCGTCCTTGTACCGCATGTTCTCAGCTCGCAGCTTGTCGTTCTCTGCGCGCAGCTGCGCGTTCTCCTGCCGCTCGTGCTGGTTCTGCATACGCCCATATATATAATATAATCACGTTTGCATTGTCAGCGAGACTATGCGTATATATATGATCCCTCTTTCTATGCGTGGCATGGTACTATGTATGGATGCACAG
This sequence comes from Zea mays, assembly GCF_902167145.1. NCBI lineage: Eukaryota > Viridiplantae > Streptophyta > Magnoliopsida > Poales > Poaceae > Zea > Zea mays. The sequence goes on along the minus strand of NW_023367023.1, from coordinate 8,940 downwards.
CACAGTGGTGTATTAGAGCTTGCCTTCATCTGTGTGCGCTTGTTCTGGAACCAGAACTTGACCTGCAGCGGCTCGAGACCGAGCTCCCGGCTCAGCTCCTTTCGCTGCTTGTCATCCGGGTGTGGACACTCCTTGAAGAAGCTGATCAACCACAGTTCAAAATATCCAAACATTCAGACATGACCTTGATGAATAGAATTTAAATGGTGCTTAAAGCTAGCTAGGGAAGAAGAAGAAGAGTGTTCATGTCATTGTCCTTACGCCTCCATCTCTTCGATCTGGTGCTGGGTGTGGCGGTGATACCGCTTCTTCTTGTTTGGCCGCTGGTTAGGGTCCTCGTCCCCCTGGCCATCATCGCCGGAGGCGGTGCCATCGGGATTCTCGCTGCACGACTTGCTCTCAAACTCGTCCACCAGCGCGTCGGAGCGACCGTGGATGATGTTGTCGCTGCTATCCACTGCGGCGGCTGGGATCTGTTCAAAGAGTTGCTGCTCGAACGCTTGCTGCAGATGATGGCTGTCTAGGAAGTCAGCCTGCGATTTCAGTCCAAAAAATACGCGCACGAGTCACAATTTGAGATGATACTATTGGATATATAATTACAGATATGGAGGAGATCTGGGGATTACTACACGATGTTAATGGAACATTAAAGATGCAACATGTTTTTTTTTTATAAAAAAACATTTGGAGCAACTACCCAAAAATAACTTTGAATGCAGAATCATGACGATTTACGGCAAAAAGAATTGACTGATTTTGTCGTACATTACGCATGTCAAAGAGAGTTGCCTCCATTGAAAACGAGAAGACGGGAGTTTTGCTTTTACGAAGATGCAAGGAAATTTAAAAAAGGGTCAAAATAATTACAAAATCCTGTAGTACAGTACGTAGATCGCTCATACTTTCTTCTTAATTGTGATAACGATTGCCAATTTAAGTACGCGCGATGGTCATATATACACTCCATGAGTTTGATTTCCAAAAGAAAAAAAATGCACTCAAGCAACTTGTCTGCTCTTCCTCCCTAACGCTAACGGCAGGTACTACTCAGTTTACATTAAATAGCAGATTGGTACTGGCCAGTATCGTTGAACGTCGCGCCCATAAATACATGTATATATGTACATGCTATATATAATTAGCTCAAGGAAGTTTTAATCAGCAAGAAAAAGATATGTACAAGCAGGAAAATTAATCAACAACGACAGCAAAATACAATTATATTAGTAGCATATGGAGGAAAGAAAATCTCAAACACGGGAAGAATCTTCTCTGGCTTTAATTTGTTTTTTATTAAAGAGGGTGGGTGCCATCTGAAATGAATCCCAACAAAAACAAGGCTTCTTGCTTTACTAAGCGTGTGCCCATGCGTTGCTACAGTAACTTAAAAATTGGTTCAAAATAGTGATGCAAAAATCAAATGCTCGAATGAATGATGTTGATCCCAGAATAGCCATAACATTAACGTGTGATTAAACAAGAAGAAACAGAGGCATATTCCAAGAACATTATCCATATACCATTGTAGTTTATAAATCTAAATTATTCTAAGTATGAATAAAAATCCTCTCAAATGTATACCTATCTAGTTTTTTGTTCGATGAGGTTAAGATATCTCCGAACATTCTTAGGCATGTGCAATCGACATGAATTCCCTTCATCATAAGTTAATAGTTAGGTGCTCGTACCTTGCTACGGTTCCTATATATCAGCATAAACATGACTTAAACATGCCATAATCAATCAGGTTCTTAGGATTGTGAACTACTGTCTATGCAGCTTCCAAGGGATCTGATTTACAGAACTTGCTCTATGCCCGAGGTTGGCCTCGGGCGAGTCATGATTATGTCTCCCGACGAGGTGAATTAATGTCTATGCAACCTCCAAGGAATCTGATAACAAAACTTGCTCTATGCCCGAGGTTAGCCTCGGACGAGTCGTGAGTGCGTCTCCCGCCCGGGGATGGCCTCGGGCAAGTCGTGACTGCGTCTAGAACTTAGTCAATTGATTTATACTCTAACTATGTTTGTCTAAGTCACAGGAAGGTCCTCCCAAGAGTTGAAGTCAAGTGGACAAGAAAAGGAGGAAAATGCAAGTTCGGGCTACTATTTGGGCCTCATCGGATAGTCGTTCGAGACTCCGGCGAGTCGTGGTCATCGGAGAGTTGTTCAGCCGGTCTGCCTCCCAGAGTTGGTTGACGGAGTTGGTCACCTTCCAGAGCAGTCGCCCGAGGCGTCCTCGGGCGAGTCGGTAATGCGTTGCCAGTCTGGGTCTCACAAGATTGTTGCCCAAAGCGCCCTCAGGCGAGTCGTGACTACGGGAGGTCTCGGCGAGCCGTGATTACATCTCCCATTCGAGGTTGGCCTCGAGTGAGTTGTGACTGCAGGAGGTCTTGGGCGAGCCGTGACTGCGTCTCTCGCCCGAGGTTGGGCTCGGGCAAGCCGTGACTTGCGTCTCCTGCCCGCAGTTGGTCTCGAGCGAGCCATGACTGCATCTTCAGCCCGAGGTTGGGCCTCGAGCGAGCCGTGATTGCGTCTCTCGTCCAAGGTTGGGCTCGGACGAGTCGTGACTGCGTCTCCCGCTCGGGGTTGGCCTCGGGCAAGTCGTGACTGCATCTCTCTCCCAGGATTGTCCTTAGACAAGTCGTAATTGTGTCTCCCTGTCGAGGTTGGCCTCGGGCGAGTTGTGACTACTTCTCCTGCCCGGAGTTGGCCTCAGGCGAGTCGTGACTGCGTATCCCGCCCAGGGTTGGCCTTGGGCGAGTCTGGCTGCCTCTCCCACCTGGGATTGGCCTCGGGCGGGAGTCATGATCGCATCTCCCGCCGGGCGAGTCATGAGTGCCTCTCCTGCCTGGGGTCGGGCGAGTCGTGACTGCGTCATCCGTCTGGGGTTGGCCTTGGACTGTCTAGGCCTCATCGGACAGTCGCATAAGACGCCCTCAGGCGAGTCGTGGTCATCAGAGAGTTGGTCAGCCGGTCCACGTCACATAGTTGGTCGGCGGAGTTGGTCACCTTCCGGAGCAGTTGTCCGAGGAGCCCTATGGCAAGTCGAAAATGCGCTGCCAGTCTAGGTCTCACAGGACTATCGCTCGACTTGCCCTCGGGTGAGTCATGACTGAGGGAGGTCTCGGACGAGCCGTGACTACATCTCCCGCCCGAGGTTGGCCTTGGACGAGTCGTGACTGTGGGAGGTCTCAAGCGAGCCATAACTGCGTCTCCTGCTCGAAGTTGGTCATGACCAAGCCATGACTGAGGGAGGTCTCGGGCGAGATGTGACTGCATCTCCCGCCCGAGGTTGGGCTTGGACGAGCCATGACTTTGCGTCTACCATCCGAGGTTGGCCTCAGGCGAGTCATGAATGCATCTCCCGTTCGAAGTTGGCCTCAGGGGAATCGACACTGCGTCTCCCGCTCGGGGTTGGCCCCGGGCAAGTCGTGACTGTATCTCCCACCCGGGGTTGACCTCAGGTGAGTCGTCACTTGCGTCTCCCGCCCGGAGTTGTCCTCGGGCGAGTCGTGGCTATGTCTCACGCCCCAGGGTTGGCCTCGGGGCTAGGCGTGAATGCGCCTTCCACCCGAGGTTGGCCTCGGGCGAGCCGTGACCGCCTCTCCCACCCGAGGTTAGCCTCGAGCAAGTCATGACTACGTCTCCCGCTCGACGTTGGCCTCGAGCGAGTCATGACTGCCTCTCCCGCTCGAGTTGTCCTCAAGAGAGGCGTGACTGTGTCTCCCACCGAGTAGCCGAAGGATTCATTGTGGGAGGAGGTGCCGGAGGAGTCGTCATGGGAGGCAATGCCGAGTGTCGGGATTAGATGAGGAGGCGGAGTAGCCAAAGGCTATGCCCTAGATGTGGTTTCTACCCGGTGCCTGCGGCCAGCCTGCGGGTCCGGTGGAGACGGAGAGGAAGGCACCGTAGAGGGGGCACGATAGGCAGGACGGTGGTTGTCTCGGGGTAGGTGCGACGGGGCCAGGGATGAGGGGGATGGGGGAGCCGGGCGTGGAGGAGGTGGAGGCAGAGGGGAGTCGAGGAGGTGGGGAGCGGTTGTGGCGCATGGAGTTGAAGGCAGGTCGAGCATCGCGGGGGGCGGCGGTTTGCGGCGCCGAGGCTGCGGGAAACGGCGGCGAGTTGGGGGCGGTAGTCCGCGGCAGGACGAGTGGGTGGGAGCACGATGAGGCGGGGGGCACGGTGTGGGCAGGATCTGTGCTTAGGCCTTGGCGTGGGTCGATCGTACGGTGAGGGGGAGGGCGAGGCAGAGCTATGGTATCGCCAGAGCGCCCACATTAAGTTCTTAATAGAGTAGTATCCCCGCAAAAAGTTAAACTAGTATATTGCTAACTAGCTACTACTTAGGACATATACATCTCTAAGACGGTAGAACGGTTTTCTAAGTATAAGAGACAACAAAGAAACTATATGGGACAACCCTGAGCCATTTAATCATAAATGCGGTTAAGAGACAATACGTATGGAGACTCGTGCATTTCAGTTAAAACCAGAAACCTCTATTAAATGGGGTTGTAGACGTCCTTAGCTAGAGGGAGATGACTGATCCTGCACACTCCAAAAGATTGCTCACCGGAATAATCACCTGGCTTAAAGATAGCGCTGACGAGGACCCGAACGCGACGCCATTATTCCGGCCGATCATCGCCGGCATGCGCCTTGCCGGAGTCATGAACAATGGCAGCACGGTACGTACGGTCCCAGCTAGTGCCTCGCGAACCCTAGCTCATCTTGCTCTATATCGTCAGCTTTCATTCTGCAAAAAAAAAAAAAAGTCATGCACGTCACATATGTACATATATGTCTGTGCTCCCAAGCAAGCTAACCAAGAGATAAAAAAGGCAACTGTTAGCCTAAAAATGTCTACAGACTACAAAAGATCACTGGCTGGGCTTACACACGCCACGTAACAGCAGGGCCAGCAGCTAGCAGATCTAGGGCACGCTCACAAGCAAGAGTTCCCAGGCCAAGAACCTGGCTAGGCTGCGAGATCTGAGGCAGGCGATCTGTACCTCCGATCCCGGCCTGTGATGCCTTCTTCCAGAGACACGTTTCGTCGGTGATATCGCATGCAGGAAGCCCGAAAACGAGCGCTCCGTACTCGCAGCTGGCTAGCAGAAGGCGGGAGAGCTAGCATGGCGAGATCTCGGGGAGGAAGAAGACGCCATGGTAGGAGGAAGCGGAGGGGAACGGCGGATGGGAGAATGTGGAGATGGGGAGGAAGGAGTTATTGCGAGCTGGGCAGTGGAGAGCGGATGGATTCAAACGCATTTATTGAGAGAGGTGTGCAGCGTTATTGCTCAGTCAGCGAGAGGAGAGAGAGTCAGCCGAGGAGAGCGAACTAGGAAGGAGGGAGAGAGAGGTGAAAGTAACGTACTCGGTGACAGCTACTACTACACTGCTAGTACGACTCATGTATGACCTGTTTTTTCTGTTGAATTTTTGCTACTGCCAAATTTACAGTGCTGTGCTTGGTTGTGCTATATAAAAATAGAAGCAAGTATTCAAAGTCTGGACCTGCTGACGCTGGACGCTGGTCATGTTGTTCATGTGAAGGCGCGGGAACATGCATATGCCTTAGGATGTCAAATACTAGTATAACATTATTAAGAATACATTTTTTATTTTATTATTTACTTCTAACCAATAAATCAGGTGGTTGTATCACTACTGGAGACATGATGCACTCGGCAAATGCTTTGCTGAGTATCACATTCGGTAAAGAGGCTTCATCGAGCCCAACGTCGGCAACGGGCCCCCTTTACAGAGTACTTATGGGTTCATACATATGTTGCTCATTATATTCCACAAAACCATCTTCTGGATTAACCACGAGATAATCTATTTGTCGACGAACCGGTCATCATTGTAGCTAGGTGAGGGGGTCTGTCATTGAAAGGGAAATGGCCTAAACATTTTCCCATAATCGATTTTGGTGTTTGAGGTCCATCACAAACCATGTGGACTAACTAGTTTATCTAGTTAATATTTTTCTTAGTTGCATAAAGTTCATATACAACAAAGAAAATTACGGTGGGACAATTCTACAAGTTTGAAGCAAAACAGACTTGCTGCAGCCAGTGGCACACCGGACTGTTCGGTGCCCTGGCTGAAGCACTCCGTGAACTTGCCACTCTCGGGTTTTCTCAGCGCTCGTCCACTAAAAATCACCGGACAATCCGGTGTGTCACGAACTGTCCGGTGAGACCAAGGAGAAACAGTCAACTTCGCCAACGGTTGACTACGGAACAAGTCTGACCGTCAGAGGTCAGAAGAGAGCCTGCGATGTCAGATCGCACCGGACTATCCAGTGTGCCACCGAACTATCCGGTGCACCAAAAGGACAGAAGTCTTCAACGATCAACAAATCCAAACCCCAAAGGTCGGCTGATGTGGCATTCACTGGATAGTGACCAGTGAGTGTCCGGTGCACCACCGGACTGTCCGGTGTGCCCATCGACAGAGCAGTCAGCCAACAGCTAGAATAGTGGTTGGGGCTATAAATACCCCCCAACCACCACCATTCAAGACATCCAAGCATCCCACTCTCTTCATTCAATACAAGAGCAAATAATACACTCCAAAGATACATTTGTCGGCGTTTCGGACCCGCGAGGACCCTCAACCGACCAGTGAATTTGTCGCTGCGTGTCCCTGCCCAGATGGGTTGATGCAAGATGGAATACAAGAGGGAGGATGAGGCTTATATTATCTTGCATCGGGGTGCTCGTAGTAGGGGTTACAAGCGTCACGAGGAGAGGAGAGGAAGAGGGTTCGGCCCTGAGGTGAGCTGTCTGAGTTAGCCTCCTCTACGTTTCTCCCACTCTGCCTGCCTCCTTTAGGAAGGCCCTGGACATCCCCTTTTATAGACACAAGGAGATGGTCCAGCTGTATAATGGGGGTGTAGCTATGTGCTAATGTGGCCAGCGGAGAAGTACTTGAGCCCTGTAGAAGCGCAGCTGGCGGTGCGGCGGCCCTGCTGACGTTTCTATGCTTTCGTAGAGAGTTGAGAACAACCGACGTCATGGAACGCACGCAGGGAACCATCATTACCTGTTACCGGAGTAATCTAGATGGGACACCGGTCTTGTTCCTTTGTAGCCTAAGGCAGCTAGCTAGGGGTAGGGTAATGATGTATCCCCAGTGGCGTAGTCGGTCCGAGGCCGAGGTCGGGCGAGGCGGGGATTCCTCCCGAGGCCGAGGCTGAGGTCGGGCGAGGATGTGACTCCTCCCGAGGTCGAGGCTGAGGCCGAGGCCCGAGGTCGGGCGAGGCGGAGACCTTCTCCTGAGGCCAGGGCTGAGGCCGAGGTCTGGGGTCGGGCGAGGCGGAGACCTTCTCCTGAGGCCGAGGCTAAGGCCGAGCCTGAGGGTCGAGCGAGGCGGAGCTCCCTGTTGCGCTAGAGGCTAACTCGGGGGAGGTTGTGACTTACTGTCGTTAGTTTTACCCTGGTGGTTGGCACAGTAGTCGGAACAGGGTGAATAGTGATGTTTTCCTGTCAAAACGATCAGTAAAGGGGCGAAGTGACTGCGGTCACATCGACCTTGCCGACTGAGGCGCGCGTGTCAGGATAAGGTGTCGGGCGATCCCTGCATTAAATGCGCATGCGATACGGCTCGGTTGGTAAGGTGATTTGGCCGAGGTCACTGTACGACAAAGTTTGCCCGAGCTTGGCTTCGGGCGAGCCGAGGGTGCGCCCACTGCATGAGGAGGCCCTCAGGCGAGGCATGAATCCGTCCGGGACTACTGTTCTTGCCCGAGGCCGGGCTTGGGCGAGACGAGATCGCGTCCCAGAGGCTTCAACTTTGAACCGCGCTTACCGGTCTTTACGGTCTGTTTTGAGGATGTTTTCCCGCCAGGTTAAGGAGCATTGGGGGTACCCCTAATTACGGTACCCGACAGTAGCCCCCGAGCCTCGAAGGGAGTGTAGGTACTCGCTTGGAGGTTCTGCCGGATTTTTTTGCAAGGGGACCAGCCCTTCTTGGTCATATTTTGTTCCTATGGGTGCGCGCGAGCGCACCCGTCGGGTGTAGCCCCCGAGGCCTCGGAGGAGTGGTTTGACTCCTCTGAGGTCTTAATTCTTTTTGTGATGCCTCGGTCGGCCTTGTTGTTCCCTCATGCGGCCTGGCCGCCGCTCGGGCGCACGGTCAGGCTCCGAGTTTTTAAGCTGGTTTGTCGACGTGGTCGATAATTTGGCCGTAGCCTGGTGCGAGAGCAGCCTCCAAGCCTCTGCACGGAGTGAGAGGATGATCGAGGACTGTCTTGGCTTTTTATTTGTACGCCCCTTCGTCGCCTTTTCGCAAGGAGGAAGGGGGAGAAAGCGACATGTTACCCTCGGAGGGCACCGAAAACGGTGTTTCCAGTGAGTTGCTATCGGGTGATCCGAGTGAACGCCCGAGCCCCGTTCGATAAGGGTCGGCTAGTGGCCCAGAGGCGCGCTCCAAAAGTACCTGCAGGTGATTTGCTGGACTCAGACGCATTTGATAGGGTCCAAGGGCTCGACGCCTCCCTCCGGTGGGATTCCATTACAAATCGTTCCCGCTGGTCTCCGATAGGGTACCTCGGGAGCGTAGCCTGAGCCTTGGCCATGTAACGGACGTACCCAGGGTCATCCCTGACTCTGCGTGCTCTGGGGCGGCTGTCGAACCCTTCCGAGGGGCCAGCCTTCGAACCCCTGATCAGTAAAGGGCTCGGAGCCCGAGTGCTCTGGGGCGGTTGCCGAACCCCGCAGGGCTCAACCTTCGAACCCCTGATCAGTAGGAGGGCTCGGGGCCCGCTTCCTTCGCTGAGAAGGATCCTTTCGAAATATCCGCCTTTTCTCGATCCCTGTGGCAAGAGAGAGAGAGAGAGAGAGAAAGAAAAGGAAAAAGGATATAAATTTAAACAATGTGGCGCACCTTTTTTGAGGCGGTCATCATGACGGAGACGAAACGGCGC
>NW_023367022.1:0-60414 GCF_902167145.1 Zea mays | reverse complement strand
CATTGATCATCGACCAGAGGCTCGTACACCTCACCCCACATATGTTTCCTTGCCATAGATCACATTCTTGGATTTCTGGTGGAGACCATTTCTTGGTCAAAAATCCGTAGGTGTTAGCCTTCGGTATTATTGAAAATGGTCATTCATGGCTATTTTCGACAAAAATGGGGGTTGTTTGGCCATTGATCATCAACCAAAGGCTCGTACACCTCACTACACATATGTTTCCTTGCCATAGATCACATTCTTGGATTTTTGGTGGAGACCATTTCTTGGTCAAAAACTCGTACGTGTTAGCCTTCGGTATTATTGAAAATGGTCGTTCATGGCTATTTTCGGCAAAATGGGGGTTCTGTGGCCATTGATCATCGACCAGAGGCTCGTACACCTCACCCCACATATGTTTCCTTGCCATAGATCACATTCTTGGATTTCTGGTGGAGACCATTTCTTGGTCAAAAATCCGTAGGTGTTAGCCTTCGGTATTATTGAAAATGGTCATTCATGGCTATTTTCGACAAAAATGGGGGTTGTGTGGCCATTGATCATCGACCAGAGGCTCGTACACCTCACTACACATATGTTTCCTTGCCATAGATCACATTCTTGGATTTTTGGTGGAGACCATTTCTTGGTCAAAAACTCGTACGTGTTAGCCTTCGGTATTATTGAAAATGGTCGTTCATGGCTATTTTCGACAAAAATGGGGGTTGTGTGGCCATTGATCATCGACCAGAGGCTCATACACCTCACCCCACATATGTTTCCTTGCCATAGATCACATTCTTGGATTTCTGGTGGAGACCATTTCTTGGTCAAAAATCCGTAGGTGTTAGCCTTCGGTATTATTGTAAATGGTCATTCATGGCTATTTTCGACAAAAATGGGGGTTGTGTGGCCATTGATCATCGACCAGAGGCTCATACACCTCACCCCACATATGTTTCCTTGCCATAGATCACATTCTTGGATTTCTGGTGGAGACCATTTCTTGGTCAAAAATCCGTACGTGTTAGCCTTTGGTATTTTTGAAAATGGTCATTCATGGCTATTTTCGGCGAAAATGGGGGTTGTGTGGCCATTGATCGTCGACCAGAGGCTCATACACCTCACCCCACATATGTTTCCTTGTCGTAGATCACATTCTTGGATTTCTGGTGGAGACCATTTCTTGGTCAAAAATCCGTAGGTGTTAGCCTTCGATATTATTGAAAATGGTCGTTCATGGCTATTTTCGACAAAAATGGGGGTTGTGTGGCCATTGATCATTGACTAGACGCTCATACACCTCACCCCACATATGTTTCCTTGCCATATATCACATTCTTGGATTTATGGTGGAGACCATTTCTTGGTCAAAAATTCGTAGGTGTTAGCCTTCAGTGTCATTGAAAATGGTCGTTCATGGCTATTTTCGACAAAAATTAGGGTTGTGTGGCCATTGATCGTCGACCAGAGGCTCATACACCTCACCCCACATATGTTTCCTTGCCATAGATCACATTCTTGGATTTCTGGTGGAGACCATTTCTTGGTCAAAAATCCGTAGGTGTTAGCCTTCGGTATTATTGAAAATGGTCGTTCATGGCTATTTTCGACAAAAATAGGGGTTGTGTGGCCATTGATCATCGACCAGACGCTCATACACCTCACCCCACATATGTTTCCTTGCCATAGATCACATTCTTGGATTTCTGGTGGAGACCATTTCTTGGTCTAAAATCCGTAGGTGTTAGCCTCTTGTATTATTGAAAATGGTCGCTCATGGCTATTTTCAAGGTCGCTCATGGCTATTTTCATAAAAAATGGGGGTTGTGTGTCCATTTATCATCGACTAGAGGCTCATAAACCTCACCCCACATATGTTTCCTTGCCATAGATCACATTCTTGGATTTCTGGTGGAGACCATTTCTTGGTTAAAAACTCGTACGTGTTAGCCTTCGGCATTATTGAAAATGGTCGTTCATGGCTATTTTCGGCAAAATGGGGGTTGTGTGGCCATTGATCATCGACCAGAGGCTCGTACACCTCACCCCACATATGTTTCCTTGCCATAGATCACATTCTTGGATTTCTAGTGGAGACCATTTCTTGGTCAAAAATCCGTAGGTGTTAGCCTTCGGTATTATTGAAAATGGTCATTCATAGCTATTTTCGACAAAAATGGGGGTTGTGTGGCCATTGATCATCAACCAAAGGCTCGTACACCTCACTACACATATGTTTCCTTGCCATAGATCACATTCTTGGATTTTTGGTGGAAACCATAATTTGGTCAAAAACTCGTACGTGTTAGCCTTCGGTATTATTGAAAATGGTCGTTCATGGCTATTTTCGGCAAAATGGGGGTTCTGTGGCCATTGATCATCGACCAGAGGCTCATACACCTCACCCCACATATGTTTCCTTGCCATAGATCACATTCTTGGATTTCTGGTGGAGACCATTTCTTGGTCAAAAATCCGTAGGTGTTAGCCTTCGGTATTATTGAAAATGGTCATTCATGGCTATTTTCGACAAAAATGGGGGTTGTGTGGCCATTGATCATCGACCAGAGGCTCGTAGACCTCACTACACATATGTTTCCTTGCCATAGATCACATTCTTGGATTTTTGGTGGAGACCATTTCTTGGTCAAAAACTCGTACGTGTTAGCCTTCGGTATTATTGAAAATGGTCGTTCATGGCTATTTTCGACAAAAATGGGGGTTGTGTGGCCATTGATCATCGACCAGAGGCTCATACACCTCACCCCACATATGTTTCCTTGCCATAGATCACATTCTTGGATTTCTGGTGGAGACCATTTCTTGGTCAAAAATCCGTAGGTGTTAGCCTTCGGTATTATTGAAAATGGTCGTTCATGGCTATTTTCGACAAAAATGGGGGTTGTGTGGCCATTGATCATCAACCAAAGGCTCGTACACCTCACTACACATATGTTTCCTTGCCATAGATCACATTCTTGGATTTTTGGTGGAAACCATTTCTTGGTCAAAAACTCGTACGTGTTAGCCTTCGGTATTATTGAAAATGGTCGTTCATTGCTATTTTCGGCAAAATGGGGGTTCTGTGGCCATTGATCATCGACCAGAGGCTCGTACACCTCACCCCACATATGTTTCCTTGCCATAGATCACATTCTTGGATTTCTGGTGGAGACCATTTCTTGGTCAAAAATCCGTAGGTGTTAGCCTTCGGTATTATTGAAAATGGTCATTCATGGCTATTTTCGACAAAAATGGGGGTTGTGTGGCCATTGATCATCGACCAGAGGCTCGTACACCTCACTACACATATGTTTCCTTGCCATAGATCACATTCTTGGATTTTTGGTGGAGACCATTTCTTGGTCAAAAACTCGTACGTGTTAGCCTTCGGTATTATTGAAAATGGTCGTTCATGGCTATTTTCGACAAAAATGGGGGTTGTGTGGCCATTGATCATCGACCAGAGGCTCATACACCTCACCCCACATATGTTTCCTTGTCGTAGATCACATTCTTGGATTTTTGGTGGAGACCATTTCTTGGTCAAAAATCCGTAGGTGTTAGCCTTCGATATTATTGAAAATGGTCGTTCATGGCTATTTTCGACAAAAATGGGGGTTGTGTGGCCATTGATCATCGACCAGACGCTCATACACCTCACCCCACATATGTTTCCTTGCCATAGATCACATTCTTGGATTTATGGTGGAGACCATTTCTTGGTCAAAAATTCGTAGGTGTTAGCCTTCAGTGTCATTGAAAATGGTCGTTCATGGCTATTTTCGACAAAAATTAGGGTTGTGTGGCCATTGATCGTCGACCAGAGGCTCATACACCTCACCCCACATATGTTTCCTTGCCATAGATCACATTCTTGGATTTCTGGTGGAGACCATTTCTTGGTCAAAAATCCGTAGGTGTTAGCCTTCGGTATTATTGAAAATGGTCATTCATGGCTATTTTCTGCAAAATGGGGGTTGTGTGGCCATTTATCATCGACTAGAGGCTCATAAATCTCACCCCACATATGTTTCCTTACCATAGATCACATTCTTGGATTTTTGGTGGAGACCATTTCTTGGTCAAAAACTCGTACGTGTTAGCCTTCGGTATTATTGAAAATGGTCGTTCATGGCTATTTTCGGCAAAATGGGGGTTGTGTGGCCATTGATCGTCGACCAGAGGCTCATACACCTCACCCCACATATGTTTCCTTGTCGTAGATCACATTCTTGGATTTCTGGTGGAGACCATTTCTTGGCCTAAAATCCGTACGTGTTAGCCTCTAGTATTATTGAAAATGGTCGCTCATGGCTATTTTCAAGGTCGCTCATGGCTATTTTCATAAAAAATGGGGGTTGTGTGGCCATTTATCATCGACTAGAGGCTCATAAACCTCACCCCACATATGTTTCCTTGCCATAGATCACATTCTTGGATTTCTGGTGGAGACCATTTCTTGGTTAAATACTCGTACTTGTTAGCCATTGATCATGGCTATTTTCGGCAAAATGGGGGTTGTGTGGCCATTGATCATCGACCAGAGGCTCGTACACCTCACCCCACATATGTTTCCTTGCCATAGATCACATTCTTGGATTTCTGGTGGAGACCATTTCTTGGTCAAAAATCCGTAGGTGTTAGCCTTCAGTGTCATTGAAAATGGTCGTTCATGGCTATTTTCGACAAAAATGGGGGTTGTGTGGCCATTGATGATCGACCAGAGGCTCGTACACCTCACCCCACATATGTTTCCTTGCAATAGATCACATTCTTGGATTTCTGGTGGAGACCATTTCTTGGTCAAAAATCCGTAGGTGTTAGCCTTCGGTATTATTGTAAATGGTCATTCATGGCTATTTTCGACAAAAATGGGAGTTGTGTGGCCATTGATCTTCGACCAGAGGCTCATACACCTCACTACACATATGTTTCCTTGCCATAGATCACATTCTTGGATTTATGGTGGAGACCATTTCTTGGTCAAAAATCCGTAGGTGTTAGCCTTCAGTGTCATTGAAAATGGTCGTTCATGGCTATTTTCGACAAAAAATTAGGGTTGTGTGGCCATTGATCGTCGACCAGAGGCTCATACACCTCACCCCACATATGTTTCCTTGCCATAGATCACATTCTTGGATTTCTGGTGGAGACCATTTCTTGGGCAAAAATCCGTAGGTGTTAGCCTTTGGTATTTTTGAAAATGGTCATTCATGGCTATTTTCGACAAAAATGGGGGTTGTGTGGCCATTGATCTTCGACCAGAGGCTCATAAACCTCACCCCACATATGTTTCCTTGCCATAGATTACATTCTTGGATTTATGGTGGAGACCATTTCTTGGTCAAAAATCCGTAGGTGTTAGCCTTCAGTGTCATTGAAAATGGTCGTTCATGGCTATTTTCGACAAAAAATAGGGTTGTGTGGCCATAGATCGTCGACCAGAGGCTCATACACCTCACCCCACATATGTTTCCTTACCATAGATTACATTCTTGGATTTCTGGTGGAAACCATTTCTTGGTTAAAAACTCGTACGTGTTAGCCTTCGGTATTATTGAAAATGGTCGTTCATGGCTATTTTCGACAAAAATTAGGGTTGTGTGGCCATTGATCGTCGACCAGAGGCTCATACACCTCACCCCACATATGTTTCCTTGCCATAGATCACATTCTTGGATTTCTGGTGGAGACCATTTCTTGGTCAAAAATCCGTAGGTGTTAGCCTTCGATATTATTGAAAATGGTCGTTCATGGCTATTTTCGACAAAAATGGGGGTTGTGTGGCCATTGATCATCGACCAGAGGCTCATACACCTCACCCCACATATGTTTCCTTGCCATAGATCACATTCTTGGATTTCTGGTGGAGACCATTTCTTGGTCAAAAATCCGTAGGTGTTAGCCTTCGGTATTATTGAAAATGGTCGTTCATGGCTATTTTCGACAAAAATGGGGGTTGTGTGGCCATTGATCATCGACCAGACGCTCATACACCTCACCCCACATATGTTTCCTTGCCATAGATAACATTCTTGGATTTTTGGTGGAGACCATTTCTTGGTCTAAAATTTGTAGGTGTTAGCCTCTAGTATTATTGAAAATGGTCGCTCATGGCTATTTTCATAAAAAATGGGGGTTGTGTGGCCATTTATCATCGACTAGAGGCTCATAAACCTCACCCCACATATGTTTCCTTGCCATAGATCACATTCTTGGATTTCTGGTGGAGACCATTTCTTGGTCAAAAATCCGTACGTGTTAGCCTTTGGTATTTTTGAAAATGGTCGTTCATGGCTTGGTCGATGATCAATGGCCACACAACCCCCATTTTTTATGAAAATAGCCATGAGCGACCATTTTCAATAATACTAGAGGCTAAGACCTACGGATTTTTGACCAAGAAATGGTCTCCACCAGAAATCCAAGAATGTGATCTACGACAAGGAAACATATGTGGGGTGAGGTGTATGATCCTCTAGTCGACGATCAATGGCCACACAACCCCCATTTTGCCGAAAATAGCCATGAATGACCATTTTCAATAATACCGAAGGCTAACACCTACGGATTTTTGACCAAGAAATGGTCTCCACCAGAAATCCAAGAATGTGATCTATGGCAAGGAAACATATGTGGGGTGAGGTGTACGAGCCTCTGGTCGATGATCAATGGCCACAGAACCCCCATTTTGCCGAAAATAGCCATGAACGATCATTTTCAATAATACCGAAGGCTAACACCTACGGATTTTTGACCAAGAAATGGTCTCCACCAGAAATCCAAGAATGTGATCTATGGCAAGGAAACATATGTGGGGTGAGGTGTACGAGCCTCTGGTCGATGATCAATGGCCACAGAACCCCCATTTTGCCGAAAATAGCCATTAACGACCATTTTCAATAATACCGAAGGCTAACACGTACGAGTTTTTGACCAAGAAATGGTCTCCACCAGAAATCCGAGAATGTGATCTATGGCAAGGAAACATATGTGGGGTGAGGTGTATGAGCCTCTAGTCGATGATCAATGGCCACACAACCCCCATTTTTGTCGAAAATAGCCATGAATGACCATTTTCAAAAATACCAAAGGCTAACACATTCGGATTTTTGCCCAAGAAATGGTCTCCACCAGAAATCCAAGAATGTGATCTATGGCAAGGAAACATATGTGGGGTGAGGTGTACGAGCCTCTGGTCGATGATCAATGGCCACACAACCCCCATTTTGCCGAAAATAGCCATGAATGACCATTTTCAATAATACCGAAGGCTAACACGTACGAGTTTTTAACCAAGAAATGGTCTCCACCAGAAATCCAAGAATGTGATCTATGGCAAGGAAACATATGTGGGGTGAGGTGTATGAGCGTCTGGTCGATGATCAATGGCCACACAACCCCCATTTTTGTCGAAAATAGCCATGAACGACCATTTTCAATAATACCGAAGGCTAACACGTACGGATTTTTGACCAAGAAATGGTCTCCACCAGAAATCCAAGAATGTGATCTATGGCAAGGAAACATATGTGGGGTGAGGTGTATGAGCCTCTAGTCGATGATCAATGGCCACACAACCCCCATTTTTGTCGAAAATAGCCATGAATGACCATTTTCAAAAATACCAAAGGCTAACACGTATGGATTTTTGACCAAGAAATGGTCTCCACCAGAAATCCAAGAATGTGATCTACGACAAGGAAACATATGTGGGGTGAGTTGTATGAGCCTCTGGTCGACGATCAATGGCCACACAACCCCCATTTTGCCGAAAATAGCCATGAATGACCATTTTCAATAATACCGAAGGCTAACACGTACGAGTTTTTAACCAAGAAGTGGTTTCCACCAGAAATCCAAGAATGTAATCTATGGCAAGGAAACATATGTGGGGTGAGGTTTATGAGCCTCTAGACGATGATAAATGGCCACACAACCCCCATTTTTTATGAAAATAGCCATGAGCGACCTTGAAAATAGCCATGAGCGACCATTTTCAATAATACTAGAGGCTAACACCTACGGATTTTAGACCAAGAAATGGTCTCCACCAGAAATCCAAAAATGTGATCTACGACAAGGAAACATATGTGGGGTGAGGTGTATGAGCCTCTGGTCGATGATCAATGGCCACACAACCCCCATTTTTGTCGAAAATAGCCATGAATTACCATTTACAATAATACCGAAGGCTAACACCTACGGATTTTTAACCAAGAAATGGTCTCCACCAGAAATCCAAGAATGTGATCTATGGCAAGGAAACATATGTGGGGTGAGGTGTACGAGCCTCTGGTCGATGATCAATGGCCACACAACCCCCATTTTGCCGAAAATAGCCATGAACGACCATTTTCAATAATACCGAAGGCTAACACGTACGAGTTTTTAACCAAGAAATGGTCTCCACCAGAAATCCAAGAATGTGATCTATGGCAAGGAAACATATGTGGGGTGAGGTTTATGAGCCTCTAGTCGATGATAAATGGCCACACAACCCCCATTTTTTATGAAAATAGCCATGAGCGACCATTTTCAATAATACTAGAGGCTAAGACCTACGGATTTTTGACCAAGAAATGGTCTCCACCAGAAATCCAAGAATGTGATCTATGGCAAGGAAACATATGTGGGGTGAGGTGTATGAGCCTCTGGTCGACGATCAATGGCCACACAACCCCCATTTTTGTCGAAAATAGCCATGAATGACCATTTTCAATAATACCGAAGGCTAACACGTACGAGTTTTTAACCAAGAAATGGTTTCCACCAGAAATCCAAGAATGTAATCTATGGCAAGGAAACATATGTGGGTGAGGTGTATGAGCCTCTGGTCGACGATCAATGGCCACACAACCCTAATTTTTGTCGAAAATAGCCATGAACGACCATTTTCAATGACACTGAAGGCTAACACCTACGGATTTTTGACCAAGAAATGGTCTCCACCATAAATCCAAGAATGTAATCTATGGCAAGGAAACATATGTGGGGTGAGGTTTATGAGCCTCTGGTCGAAGATCAATGGCCACACAACCCCCATTTTTGTCGAAAATAGCCATGAATGACCATTTTCAAAAATACCAAAGGCTAACACCTACGGATTTTTGCCCAAGAAATGGTCTCCACCAGAAATCCAAGAATGTGATCTATGGCAAGGAAACATATGTGGGGTGAGGTGTATGAGCCTCTGGTCGACGATCAATGGCCACACAACCCTAATTTTTGTCGAAAATAGCCATGAACGACCATTTTCAATGACACTGAAGGCTAACACCTACGGATTTTTGACCAAGAAATGGTCTCCACCATAAATCCAAGAATGTGATCTATGGCAAGGAAACATATGTGTAGTGAGGTGTATGAGCCTCTGGTCGAAGATCAATGGCCACACAACCCCCATTTTTGTCGAAAATAGCCATGAATGACCATTTACAATAATACCGAAGGCTAACACCTACGGATTTTTGACCAAGAAATGGTCTCCACCAGAAATCCAAGAATGTGATCTATGGCAAGGAAACATATGTGGGGTGAGGTGTATGAGCCTCTGGTCGATGATCAATGGCCACACAACCCCCATTTTGCCGAAAATAGCCATGAATGACCATTTTCAATAATACCGAAGGCTAACACGTACTAGTTTTTAACCAAGAAATGGTCTCCACCAGAAATCCAAGAATGTGATCTATGGCAAGGAAACATATGTGGGGTGAGGTGTATGAGCGTCTGGTCGATGATCAATGGCCACACAACCCCCATTTTTGTCGAAAATAGCCATGAACGACCATTTTCAATAATACCGAAGGCTAACACGTACGGATTTTTGACCAAGAAATGGTCTCCACCAGAAATCCAAGAATGTGATCTATGGCAAGGAAACATATGTGGGGTGAGGTGTATGAGCCTCTAGTCGATGATCAATGGCCACACAACCCCCATTTTTGTCGAAAATAGCCATGAATGACCATTTTCAAAAATACCAAAGGCTAACACGTATGGATTTTTGACCAAGAAATGGTCTCCACCAGAAATCCAAGAATGTGATCTACGACAAGGAAACATATGTGGGGTGAGTTGTATGAGCCTCTGGTCGACGATCAATGGCCACACAACCCCCATTTTGCCGAAAATAGCCATGAATGACCATTTTCAATAATACCGAAGGCTAACACGTACGAGTTTTTAACCAAGAAGTGGTTTCCACCAGAAATCCAAGAATGTAATCTATGGCAAGGAAACATATGTGGGGTGAGGTTTATGAGCCTCTAGTCGATGATAAATGGCCACACAACCCCCATTTTTTATGAAAATAGCCATGAGCGACCTTGAAAATAGCCATGAGCGACCATTTTCAATAATACTAGAGGCTAACACCTACGGATTTTAGACCAAGAAATGGCCTCCACCAGAAATCCAAGAATGTGATCTACGACAAGGAAACATATGTGGGGTGAGGTGTATGAGCCTCTGGTCGATGATCAATGGCCACACAACCCCCATTTTTGTCGAAAATAGCCATGAATGACCATTTACAATAATACCGAAGGCTAACACCTACGGATTTTTGACCAAGAAATGGTCTCCACCAGAAATCCAAGAATGTGATCTATGGCAAGGAAACATATGTGGGGTGAGGTGTACGAGCCTCTGGTTGATGATCAATGGCCACACAACCCCCATTTTGCCGAAAATAGCCATGAACGACCATTTTCAATAATACCGAAGGCTAACACGTACGAGTTTTTAACCAAGAAATGGTCTCCACCAGAAATCCAAGAATGTGATCTATGGCAAGGAAACATATGTGGGGTGAGGTTTATGAGCCTCTAGTCGATGATAAATGGCCACACAACCCCCATTTTTTATGAAAATAGCCATGAGCGACCATTTTCAATAATACTAGAGGCTAAGACCTACGGATTTTTGATCAAGAAATGGTCTCCACCAGAAATCCAAGAATGTGATCTATGGCAAGGAAACATATGTGGGGTGAGGTGTATGAGCCTCTGGTCGACGATCAATGGCCACACAACCCCCATTTTTGTCGAAAATAGCCATGAATGACCATTTTCAATAATACCGAAGGCTAACACGTACGAGTTTTTAACCAAGAAATGGTTTCCACCAGAAATCCAAGAATGTAATCTATGGCAAGGAAACATATGTGGGGTGAGGTGTATGAGCCTCTGGTCGACGATCAATGGCCACACAACCCTAATTTTTGTCGAAAATAGCCATGAACGACCATTTTCAATGACACTGAAGGCTAACACCTACGGATTTTTGACCAAGAAATGGTCTCCACCATAAATCCAAGAATGTAATCTATGGCAAGGAAACATATGTGGGGTGAGGTTTATGAGCCTCTGGTCGAAGATCAATGGCCACACAACCCCCATTTTTGTCGAAAATAGCCATGAATGACCATTTTCAAAAATACCAAAGGCTAACACCTACGGATTTTTGCCCAAGAAATGGTCTCCACCAGAAATCCAAGAATGTGATCTATGGCAAGGAAACATATGTGGGGTGAGGTGTATGAGCCTCTGGTCGACGATCAATGGCCACACAACCCTAATTTTTGTCGAAAATAGCCATGAACGACCATTTTCAATGACACTGAAGGCTAACACCTACGGATTTTTGACCAAGAAATGGTCTCCACCATAAATCCAAGAATGTGATCTATGGCAAGGAAACATATGTGTAGTGAGGTGTATGAGCCTCTGGTCGAAGATCAATGGCCACACAACCCCCATTTTTGTCGAAAATAGCCATGAATGACCATTTACAATAATACCGAAGGCTAACACCTACGGATTTTTGACCAAGAAATGGTCTCCACCAGAAATCCAAGAATGTGATCTATGGCAAGGAAACATATGTGGGGTGAGGTGTACGAGCCTCTGGTCGATCATCAATGGCCACACAACCCCCATTTTTGTCGAAAATAGCCATGAACGACCATTTTCAATGACACTGAAGGCTAACACCTACGGATTTTTGACCAAGAAATGGTCTCCACCAGAAATCCAAGAATGTGATCTATGGCAAGGAAACATATGTGGGGTGAGGTGTACGAGCCTCTGGTCGATGATCAATGGCCACACAACCCCCATTTTGCCGAAAATAGCCATGAACGACCATTTTCAATAATACCGAAGGCTAACACGTACGAGTATTTAACCAAGAAATGGTCTCCACCAGAAATCCAAGAATGTGATCTATGGCATGGAAACATATGTAGGGTGAGGTTTATGAGCCTCTAGTCGATGATAAATGGCCACACAACCGCCATTTTTTATGAAAATAGCCATGAGCGACCTTGAAAATAGCCATGAGCGACCATTTTCAATAATACTAGAGGCTAACACCTACGGATTTTAGGCCAAGAAATGGTCACAACCAGAAATCCAAGAATGTGATCTACGACAAGGAAACATATGTGGGGTGAGGTGTATGAGCCTCTGGTCGACGATCAATGGCCACACAACCCCCATTTTGCCGAAAATAGCCATGAACGACCATTTTCAATAATACCGAAGGCTAACACGTACGAGTTTTTGACCAAGAAATGGTCTCCACCAAAAATCCAAGAATGTTATCTATGGCAAGGAAACATATGTGGGGTGAGATTTATGAGCCTCTAGTCGATGATAAATGGCCACACAACCCCCATTTTGCCGAAAATAGCCATGAATGACCATTTTCAATAATACCGAAGGCTAACACCTACGGATTTTTGACCAAGAAATGGTCTCCACCAGAAATCCAAGAATGTGATCTATGGCAAGGAAACATATGTGGGGTGAGGTGTATGAGCCTCTGGTCGACGATCAATGGCCACACAACCCTAATTTTTGTCGAAAATAGCCATGAACGACCATTTTCAATGACACTGAAGGCTAACACCTACGAATTTTTGACCAAGAAATGGTCTCCACCATAAATCCAAGAATGTGATCTATGGCAAGGAAACATATGTGGGGTGAGGTGTATGAGCGTCTGGTCGATGATCAATGGCCACACAACCCCATTTTTGTCGAAAATAGCCATGAACGACCATTTTCAATAATATCGAAGGCTAACACCTACGGATTTTTGACCAAGAAATGGTCTCCACCAGAAATCCAAGAATGTGATCTACGACAAGGAAACATATGTGGGGTGAGGTGTATGAGCCTCTGGTCGACGATCAATGACCACACAACCCCCATTTTTGCCGAAAATAGCCATGAATGACCATTTTCAAAAATACCAAAGGCTAACACATACGGATTTTTGACCAAGAAATGGTCTCCACCTAGAAATCCAAGAATGTGATCTATGGCAAGGAAACATATGTGGGGTGAGGTGTATGAGCCTCTGATCGATGATCAATGGCCACACAACCCCCATTTTTGTCGAAAATAGCCATGAATGACCATTTACAATAATACCGAAGGCTAACACCTACGGATTTTTGACCAAGAAATGGTCTCCACCAGAAATCCAAGAATGTGATCTATGGCAAGGAACATATGTGGGGTGAGGTGTATGAGCCTCTGGTCGATGATCAATGGCCACACAACCCCCATTTTTGTCGAAAATAGCCATGAACGACCATTTTCAATAATACCGAAGGCTAACACGTACGAGTTTTTGACCAAGAAATGGTCTCCACCAAAAATCCAAGAATGTGATCTATGGCAAGGAAACATATGTGTAGTGAGGTGTACGAGCCTCTGGTCGATGATCAATGGCCACACAACCCCCATTTTTGTCGAAAATAGCCATGAATGACCATTTTCAATAATACCGAAGGCTAACACCTACGGATTTTTGACCAAGAAATGGTCTCCACCAGAAATCCAAGAATGTGATCTATGGCAAGGAAACATATGTGGGGTGAGGTGTACGAGCCTCTGGTCGATGATCAATGGCCACAGAACCCCCATTTTGCCGAAAATAGCCATGAACGACCATTTTCAATAGTACCGAAGGCTAACACGTACGAGTTTTTGACCAAGAAATGGTCTCCACCAAAAATCCAAGAATGTGATCTATGGCAAGGAAACATATGTGTAGGTGAGGTGTACTGAGCCTCTGGTCGATGATCAATGGCCACACAACCCCCATTTTTGTCGAAAATAGCCATGAATGACCATTTTCAATAATACCGAAGGCTAACACCTACGGATTTTTGACCAAGAAATGATCTCCACCAGAAATCCAAGAATGTGATCTATGGCAAGGAAACATATGTGGGGTGAGGTGTACGAGCCTCTGGTCGATGATCAATGGCCACACAACCCCCATTTTGCCGAAAATAGCCATGAACGACCATTTTCAATAATACCGAAGGCTAACACGTACGAGTTTTTAACCAAGAAATGGTCTCCACCAGAAATCCAAGAATGTGATCTATGGCAAGGAAACATATGTGGGGTGAGGTTTATGAGCCTCTAGTCGATGATAAATGGACACACAACCCCCATTTTTTATGAAAATAGCCATGAGCGACCTTGAAAATAGCCATGAGCGACCATTTTCAATAATACTAAGAGGCTAACACCTACGGATTTTAGACCAAGAAATGGTCTCCACCAGAAATCCAAGAATGTGATCTATAGCAAGGAAACATATGTGGGGTGAGGTGTATGAGCGTCTGGTCGATGATCAATGGCCACACAACCCCTATTTTTGTCGAAAATAGCCATGAACGACCATTTTCAATAATACCGAAGGCTAACACCTACGGATTTTTGACCAAGAAATGGTCTCCACCAGAAATCCAAGAATGTGATCTATGGCAAGGAAACATATGTGGGGTGAGGTGTATGAGCCTCTGGTCGACTGATCAATGGCCACACAACCCCTAATTTTTGTCGAAAATAGCCATGAACGACCATTTTCAATAGACACTGAAGGCTAACACCTACGGATTTTTGACCAAGAAATGGTCTCCACCAGAAATCCAAGAATGTGATCTATGGCAAGGAAACATATGTGGGGTGAGGTGTATGAGCCTCTGGTCGATGATCAATGGCCACACAACCCCCATTTTTGTCGAAAATAGCCATGAACGACCATTTTCAATAATACCGAAGGCTAACACGTACGAGTTTTTGACCAAGAAATGGTCTCCACCAAAAATCCAAGAATGTGATCTATGGCAAGGAAACATATGTGTAGTGAGGTGTACGAGCCTCTGGTCGATGATCAATGGCCACACAACCCCCATTTTTGTCGAAAATAGCCATGAATGACCATTTTCAATAATACCGAAGGCTAACACCTACGGATTTTTGACCAAGAAATGGTCTCCACCAGAAATCCAAGAATGTGATCTATGGCAAGGAAACATATGTGGGGTGAGGTGTACGAGCCTCTGGTCGATGATCAATGGCCACAGAACCCCCATTTTGCCGAAAATAGCCATGAACGACCATTTTCAATAGTACCGAAGGCTAACACGTACGAGTTTTTGACCAAGAAATGGTCTCCACCAAAAATCCAAGAATGTGATCTATGGCAAGGAAACATATGTGTAGTGAGGTGTACGAGCCTTTGGTTGATGATCAATGGCCACACAACCCCCATTTTTGTCGAAAATAGCCATGAATGACCATTTTCAATAATACCGAAGGCTAACACCTACGGATTTTTGACCAAGAAATGATCTCCACCAGAAATCCAAGAATGTGATCTATGGCAAGGAAACATATGTGGGGTGAGGTGTACGAGCCTCTGGTCGATGATCAATGGCCACACAACCCCCATTTTGCCGAAAATAGCCATGAACGACCATTTTCAATAATACCGAAGGCTAACACGTACGAGTTTTTAACCAAGAAATGGTCTCCACCAGAAATCCAAGAATGTGATCTATGGCAAGGAAACATATGTGGGGTGAGGTTTATGAGCCTCTAGTCGATGATAAATGGACACACAACCCCCATTTTTTATGAAAATAGCCATGAGCGACCTTGAAAATAGCCATGAGCGACCATTTTCAATAATACAAGAGGCTAACACCTACGGATTTTAGACCAAGAAATGGTCTCCACCAGAAATCCAAGAATGTGATCTATAGCAAGGAAACATATGTGGGGTGAGGTGTATGAGCGTCTGGTCGATGATCAATGGCCACACAACCCCTATTTTTGTCGAAAATAGCCATGAACGACCATTTTCAATAATACCGAAGGCTAACACCTACGGATTTTTGACCAAGAAATGGTCTCCACCAGAAATCCAAGAATGTGATCTATGGCAAGGAAACATATGTGGGGTGAGGTGTATGAGCCTCTGGTCGACGATCAATGGCCACACAACCCTAATTTTTGTCGAAAATAGCCATGAACGACCATTTTCAATGACACTGAAGGCTAACACCTACGGATTTTTGACCAAGAAATGGTCTCCACCAGAAATCCAAGAATGTGATCTACGTCAAGGAAACATATGTGGGGTGAGGTGTATGAGCCTCTGGTCGACGATCAATGGCCACACAACCCCCATTTTGCCGAAAATAACCATGAATGACCATTTTCAATAATATCGAAGGCTAACACCTACGGATTTTTGACCAAGAAATGGTCTCCACCAGAAATCCAAGAATGTGATCTACGACAAGGAAACATATGTGGGGTGAGGTGTATGAGCCTCTGGTCGACGATCAATGGCCACACAACCCCCATTTTGCCGAAAATAGCCATGAATGACCATTTTCAATAATACCGAAGGCTAACACGTACGAGTTTTTAACCAAGAAATGGTTTCCACCAGAAATCCAAGAATGTAATCTATGGCAAGGAAACATATGTGGGGTGAGGTTTATGAGCCTCTAGTCGATGATAAATGGCCACACAACCCCCATTTTTTTATGAAAATAGCCATGAGCGACCTAGAAAATAGCCATGAGCGACCATTTTCAATAATACTAGAGGCTAACACCTACGGATTTTAGACCAAGAAATGGTCTCCACCAGAAATCCAAGAATGTGATCTATGGCAAGGAAACATATGTGGGGTGAGGTGTATGAGCGTCTGGTCGATGATCAATGGCCACACAACCCCCATTTTTGTCGAAAATAGCCATGAACGACCATTTTCAATAATACCGAAGGCTAACACGTACGAGGTTTTAACCAAGAAATGGTTTCCACCAAAAATCCAAGAATGTAATCTATGGCAAGGAAACATATGTGGGGTGAGGTGTATGAGCCTCTGGTCGATGATCAATGGCCACACAACCCCCATTTTTGTCGAAAATAGCCATGAGCGACCATTTTCAATAATACCGAAGGCTAACACCTACGGATTTTAGGCCAAGAAATGGTCTCCACCAGAAATCCAAGAATGTGATCTATGACAAGGAAACATATGTGGGGTGAGGTGTATGAGCCTCTGGTCGATGATCAATGGCCACACAACCCCCATTTTTGTCGAAAATAGCCATGAACGACCATTTTCAATAATACCGAAGGCTAACACCGTACGGAGTTTTTGACCAAGAAATGGTCTCCACCAGAAATCCAAGAATGTGATCTATGGCAAGGAAACATATGTGGGGTGAGGTGTATGAGCCTCTGGTCGATGATCAATGGCCACACAACCCCCATTTTTGTCGAAAATAGCCATGAACGACCATTTTCAATAATACCGAAGGCTAACACGTACGAGTTTTTGACCAAGAAATGGTCTCCACCAAAAATCCAAGAATGTGATCTATGGCAAGGAAACATATGTGTAGTGAGGTGTACGAGCCTCTGGTCGATGATCAATGGCCACACAACCCCCATTTTTGTCGAAAATAGCCATGAATGACCATTTTCAATAATACCGAAGGCTAACACCTACGGATTTTTGACCAAGAAATGGTCTCCACCAGAAATCCAAGAATGTGATCTATGGCAAGGAAACATATGTGGGGTGAGGTGTACGAGCCTCTGGTCGATGATCAATGGCCACAGAACCCCCATTTTGCCGAAAATAGCCATGAACGACCATTTTCAATAGTACCGAAGGCTAACACGTACGAGTTTTTGACCAAGAAATGGTCTCCACCAAAAATCCAAGAATGTGATCTATGGCAAGGAAACATATGTGTAGTGAGGTGTACGAGCCTTTGGTTGATGATCAATGGCCACACAACCCCCATTTTTGTCGAAAATAGCCATGAATGACCATTTTCAATAATACCGAAGGCTAACACCTACGGATTTTTGACCAAGAAATGATCTCCACCAGAAATCCAAGAATGTGATCTATGGCAAGGAAACATATGTGGGGTGAGGTGTACGAGCCTCTGGTCGATGATCAATGGCCACACAACCCCCATTTTGCCGAAAATAGCCATGAACGACCATTTTCAATAATACCGAAGGCTAACACGTACGAGTTTTTAACCAAGAAATGGTCTCCACCAGAAATCCAAGAATGTGATCTATGGCAAGGAAACATATGTGGGGTGAGGTTTATGAGCCTCTAGTCGATGATAAATGGACACACAACCCCCATTTTTTATGAAAATAGCCATGAGCGACCTTGAAAATAGCCATGAGCGACCATTTTCAATAATACAAGAGGCTAACACCTACGGATTTTAGACCAAGAAATGGTCTCCACCAGAAATCCAAGAATGTGATCTATAGCAAGGAAACATATGTGGGGTGAGGTGTATGAGCGTCTGGTCGATGATCAATGGCCACACAACCCCTATTTTTGTCGAAAATAGCCATGAACGACCATTTTCAATAATACCGAAGGCTAACACCTACGGATTTTTGACCAAGAAATGGTCTCCACCAGAAATCCAAGAATGTGATCTATGGCAAGGAAACATATGTGGGGTGAGGTGTATGAGCCTCTGGTCGACGATCAATGGCCACACAACCCTAATTTTTGTCGAAAATAGCCATGAACGACCATTTTCAATGACACTGAAGGCTAACACCTACGGATTTTTGACCAAGAAATGGTCTCCACCAGAAATCCAAGAATGTGATCTACGACAAGGAAACATATGTGGGGTGAGGTGTATGAGCCTCTGGTCGACGATCAATGGCCACACAACCCCCATTTTGCCGAAAATAACCATGAATGACCATTTTCAATAATATCGAAGGCTAACACCTACGGATTTTTGACCAAGAAATGGTCTCCACCAGAAATCCAAGAATGTGATCTACGACAAGGAAACATATGTGGGGTGAGGTGTATGAGCCTCTGGTCGACGATCAATGGCCACACAACCCCCATTTTGCCGAAAATAGCCATGAATGACCATTTTCAATAATACCGAAGGCTAACACGTACGAGTTTTTAACCAAGAAATGGTTTCCACCAGAAATCCAAGAATGTAATCTATGGCAAGGAAACATATGTGGGGTGAGGTTTATGAGCCTCTAGTCGATGATAAATGGCCACACAACCCCCATTTTTTTATGAAAATAGCCATGAGCGACCTTGAAAATAGCCATGAGCGACCATTTTCAATAATACTAGAGGCTAACACCTACGGATTTTAGACCAAGAAATGGTCTCCACCAGAAATCCAAGAATGTGATCTATGGCAAGGAAACATATGTGGGGTGAGGTGTATGAGCGTCTGGTCGATGATCAATGGCCACACAACCCCCATTTTTGTCGAAAATAGCCATGAACGACCATTTTCAATAATACCGAAGGCTAACACGTACGAGGTTTTAACCAAGAAATGGTTTCCACCAAAAATCCAAGAATGTAATCTATGGCAAGGAAACATATGTGGGGTGAGGTGTATGAGCCTCTGGTCGATGATCAATGGCCACACAACCCCCATTTTTGTCGAAAATAGCCATGAGCGACCATTTTCAATAATACCGAAGGCTAACACCTACGGATTTTAGGCCAAGAAATGGTCTCCACCAGAAATCCAAGAATGTGATCTATGACAAGGAAACATATGTGGGGTGAGGTGTATGAGCCTCTGGTCGATGATCAATGGCCACACAACCCCCATTTTTGTCGAAAATAGCCATGAACGACCATTTTCAATAATACCGAAGGCTAACACGTACGAGTTTTTGACCAAGAAATGGTCTCCACCAAAAATCCAAGAATGTGATCTATGGCAAGGAAACATATGTGGGGTGAGATTTATGAGCCTCTAGTCGATGATAAATGGCCACACAACCCCCATTTTTTTATGAAAATAGCCATGAGCGACCATTTTCAATAATACTAGAGGCTAAGACCTACTGATTTTTGACCAAGAAATGGTCTCCACCAGAAATCCAAGAATGTGATCTATGGCAAGGAAACATATGTGGGGTGAGGTGTATGAGCCTCTGATCGATGATCAATGGCCACACAACCCCCATTTTGCCGAAAATAGCCATGAATGACCATTTTCAATAATACCGAAGGCTAACACGTACGAGTTTTTAACCAAGAAATGGTTTCCACCAGAAATCCAAGAATGTGATCTATGGCAAGGAAACATATGTGGGGTGAGGTGTACGAGCCTCTGGTCGATGATCAATGGCCACACAACCCCCATTTTTTATGAAAATAGCCATGAGCGACCATTTTCAATAATACTAGAGGCTAAGACCTACGGATTTTAGACCAAGAAATGGTCTCCACCAGAAATCCAAGAATGTGATCTATGGCAAGGAAACATATGTGGGGTGAGGTGTATGAGCGTCTGGTCGATGATCAATGGTGTGGCCATTGATCATCGACCAGAGGCTCATACACCTCACCCCACATATGTTTCCTTGCCATAGATCACATTCTTGGATTTCTGGTGGAGACCATTTCTTGGTCAAAAATCCGTAGGTGTTAGCCTTCGGTATTATTGTAAATGGTCATTCATGGCTATTTTCGACAAAAATGGGGGTTGTGTGGCCATTGATCATCGACCAGATGCTCATACACCTCACCCCACATATGTTTCCTTGCCATAGATCACATTCTTGGATTTCTGGTGGAGAATATTTCTTGGTTAAAAACTCGTACGTGTTAGCCTTCGGTATTATTGAAAATGGTCGTTCATGGCTATTTTCGGCAAAATGGTGGTTGTGTGGCCATTGATCATCGACCAGAGGCTCGTACACCTCACCCCACATATGTTTCCTTGCCATAGATCACATTCTTGGATTTCAGGTGGAGACCATTTCTTGGTTAAAAACTCGTACGTGTTAGCCTTCGGTATTATTGAAAATGGTCGTTCATGGCTATTTTCGGCAAAATGGGGGTTGTGTGGCCATTCATCATCGACCAGAGGCTCATAAACCTCACCCCACATATGTTTCCTTGCCATAGATTACATTCTTGGATTTCTGGTGGAAACCATTTCTTGGTTAAAAACTCGTACGTGTTAGCCTTCGGTATTATTGAAAATGGTCATTCATGGCTATTTTCGGCAAAATGGGGGTTGTGTGGCCATTGATCATCGACCAGAGGCTCGTACACCTCACCCCACATATGTTTCCTTGCCATAGATCACATTCTTGGATTTCTGGTGGAGACCATTTCTTGGTCAAAAATCCGTACGTGTTAGCCTTTGGTATTTTTGAAAATGGTCATTCATGGCTATTTTCGACAAAAATGGGGGTTGTGTGGCCATTGATCATCGACTAGAGGCTCATACACCTCACCCCACATATGTTTCCTTGCCATAGATCACATTCTTGGATTTCTGGTGGAGACCATTTCTTGGTCAAAAATCCGTAGGTGTTAGCCTTCGGTATTATTGAAAATGGTCATTCATGGCTATTTTCGACAAAAATGGGGGTTGTGTGGCCATTGATCATCGACCAGATGCTCATACACCTCACCCCACATATGTTTCCTTGCCATAGATCACATTCTTGGATTTCTGGTGGAGACCATTTCTTGGTCTAAAATCCGTAGGTGTTAGCCTCTAGTATTATTGAAAATGGTCGCTCATGGCTATTCTCAAGGTCGCTCATGGCAATTTTCATAAAAAATGGGGGTTGTGTGGCCATTTATCATCGACTAGAGGCTCATAAACCTCACCCCACATATGTTTCCTTGCCATAGATTACATTCTTGGATTTCTGGTGGAGACCATTTCTTGGTTAAAAACTCGTACGTGTTAGCCTTCGGTATTATTGAAAATGGTCATTCATGGCTATTTTCGGCAAAATGGGGGTTGTGTGGCCATTGATCGTCGACCAGAGGCTCATACACCTCACCCCACATATGTTTCCTTGCCATAGATCACATTCTTGGATTTCTGGTGGAGACCATTTCTTGGTCAAAAATCCGTAGGTGTTAGCCTTCGGTATTATTGTAAATGGTCATTCATGGCTATTTTCGACAAAAATGGGGGTTGTGTGGCCATTGATCATCGACCAGAGGCTCATACACCTCACTACACATATGTTTCCTTGCCATAGATCACATTCTTGGATTTATGGTGGGGACCATTTCTTGGTCAAAAATCCGTAGGTGTTAGCCTTCAGTGTCATTGAAAATGGTCGTTCATGGCTATTTTCGACAAAAATTAGGGTTGTGTGGCCATTGATCGTCGACCAGAGGATCATACACCTCACCCCACATATGTTTCCTTGCCATAGATCAAATTCTTGGATTTCTGGTGGAGACCATTTCTTGGTCAAAAATCCGTAGGTGTTAGCCTTCGGTATTATTGAAAATGGTCGTTCATGGCTATTTTCGACAAAAATGGGGGTTGTGTGGCCATTGATCATCGACCAGACGCTCATACACCTCACCCCACATATGTTTCCTTGCCATAGATCACATTCTTGGATTTCTAGTGGAGACCATTTCTTGGTTAAAAACTCGTACGTGTTAGCCTTCGGTATTATTGAAAATGGTCATTCATGGCTATTTTCGGCAAAATGGGGGTTGTGTGGCCATTGATCATCGACCAGAGGCTCGTACACCTCACCCCGCATATGTTTCCTTGCCATAGATCACATTCTTGGATTTCTGGTGGAGACCATTTCTTGGTTAAAAATCCGTACGTGTTAGCCTTTGGTATTTTTGAAAATGGTCATTCATGGCTATTTTCGACAAAAATGGGGGTTGTGTGGCCATTGATCATCGACTAGAGGCTCATACACCTCACCCCACATATGTTTCCTTGCCATAGATCACATTCTTGGATTTCTGGTGGAGACCATTTCTTGGTAAAAAATCCGTAGGTGTTAGCCTTCGGTATTATTGAAAATGGTCGTTCATGGCTATTTTCAACAAAAATGGGGGTTGTGTGGCCATTGATCATCGACCAGACGCTCATACACCTCACCCCACATATGTTTCCTTGCCATAGATCACATTCTTGGATTTCTGGTGGAGACCATTTCTTGGTCTAAAATCCGTAGGTGTTAGCCTCTAGTATTATTGAAAATGGTCGCTCATGGCTATTTTCAAGGTCGCTCATGGCTATTTTCATAAAAAATGGGGGTTGTGTGGCCATTTATCATCGACTAGAGGCTCATAAATCCTCACCCCACATATGTTTCATTGCCATAGATTACATTCTTGGATTTCTAGTGGAAACCATTTCTTGGTTAAAAACTCGTACGTGTTAGCCTTCGGTATTATTGAAAATGGTCATTCATGGCTATTTTCGGCAAAATGGGGGTTGTGTGGCCATTGATCGTCGACCAGAGGCTCATACACCTCACCCCACATATGTTTCCTTGTCGTAGATCACATTCTTGGATTTCTGGTGGAGACCATTTCTTGGTCAAAAATCCGTAGGTGTTAGCCTTCGATATTATTGAAAATGGTCATTCATGGCTATTTTCGGCAAAATGGGGGTTGTGTGGCCATTGATCGTCGACCAGAGGCTCATACACCTCACCCCACATATGTTTCCTTGTCGTAGATCACATTCTTGGATTTCTGGTGGAGACCATTTCTTGGTCAAAAATCCGTAGGTGTTAGCCTTCGATATAATTGAAAATGGTCGTTCATGGCTATTTTCGACAAAAATGGAGGTTGTGTGGCCATTGATCATCGACGAGAGGCCTCATACACCTCACCCCACATATGTTTCCTTGCCATAGATCACATTCTTGGATTTCTGGTGGAGACCATTTCTTGGTCAAAAATCCGTAGGTGTTAGCCTTCGGTATTATTGAAAATGGTCGTTCATGGCTATTTTCGACAAAAATGGGGGTTGTGTGGCCATTGATCATCGACCAGACGCTCATACACCTCACCCCACATATGTTTCCTTGCCATAGATCACATTCTTGGATTTTTGGTGGAGACCATTTCTTGGTCTAAAATCCGTAGGTGTTAGCCTCTAGTATTATTGAAAATGGTCGCTCATGGCTATTTTCAAGGTCGCTCATGGCTATTTTCATAAAAAATGGGGGTTGTGTGGCCATTTATCATCGACTAGAGGCTCATAAACCTCACCCCACATATGTTTCCTTGCCATAGATTACATTCTTGGATTTCTGGTGGAAACCATTTCTTGGTTAAAAACTCGTACGTGTTAGCCTTCAGTATTATTGAAAATGGTCATTCATGGCTATTTTCGGCAAAATGGGGGTTGTGTGGCCATTGATCGTCGACCAGAGGCTCATACACCTCACCCCACATATGTTTCCTTGTCGTAGATCACATTCTTGGATTTCTGGTGGAGACCATTTCTTGGTCAAAAATCCGTAGGTGTTAGCCTTCGATATTATTGAAAATGGTCATTCATGGCTATTTTCGGCAAAATGGGTGTTGTGTGGCCATTGATCGTCGACCAGAGGCTCATACACCTCACCCCACATATGTTTCCTTGTCGTAGATCACATTCTTGGATTTCTGGTGGAGACCATTTCTTGGTCAAAAATCCGTAGGTGTTAGCCTTCGATATTATTGAAAATGGTCGTTCATGGCTATTTTCGACAAAAATGGGGGTTGTGTGGCCATTGATCATCGACCAGAGGCTCATACACCTCACCCCACATATGTTTCCTTGCCATAGATCACATTCTTGGATTTCTGATGGAGACCATTTCTTGGTCAAAAATCCGTAGGTGTTAGCCTTCGGTATTATTGAAAATGGTCGTTCATGGCTATTTTCGACAAAAATGGGGGTTGTGTGGCCATTGATCATCGACCAGACGCTCATACACCTCACCCCACATATGTTTCCTTGCCATAGATCACATTCTTGGATTTCTGGTGGAGACCATTTCTTGGTCTAAAATCCGTAGGTGTTAGCCTCTAGTATTATTGAAAATGGTCGCTCATGGCTATTTTCAAGGTCGCTCATGGCTATTTTCATAAAAAATGGGGGTTGTGTGGCCATTGATCGTCGACCAGAGGCTCATACACCACACCCCACATATGTTTCCTTGCCATAGATCACATTCTTGGATTTCTGGTGGAGACCATTTCTTGGTCAAAAATCCGTAGGTGTTAGCCTTCGGTATTATTGAAAATGGTCGTTCATGGCTATTTTCGACAAAAATGGGGGTAGTGTGGCCATTGATCATCGACCAGACGCTCATACACCTCACCCCACATATGTTTCCTTGCCATAGATCACATTCTTGGATTTCTGGTGGAGACCATTTCTTGGTCTAAAATCCGTAGGTGTTAGCCTCTAGTATTATTGAAAATGGTCGCTCATGGCTATTTTCAAGGCCGCTCATGGCTATTTTCATAAAAAATGGGGGTTGTGTGGCCATTTATCATCGACTAGAGGCTCATAAACCTCACCCCACATATGTTTCCTTGCCATAGATTACATTCTTGGATTTCTGGTGGAAACCATTTCTTGGTTAAAAACTCGTACGTGTTAGCCTTCGGTATTATTGAAAATGGTCATTCATGGCTATTTTTGGCAAAATGGGGGTTGTGTGGCCATTGATCATCGACCAGAGGCTCGTACACCTCACCCCACATATGTTTCCTTGCCATAGATCACATTCTTGGATTTCTGGTGGAGACCATTTCTTGGTCAAAAAACCGTACGTGTTAGCCTTTGGTATTTTTGAAAATGATCATTCATGGCTATTTTCGACAAAAATGGGGGTTGTGTGGCCATTGATCATCGACTAGAGGCTCATACACCTCACCCCACATATGTTTCCTTGCCATAGATCACATTCTTGGATTTCTGGTGGAGACCATTTCTTGGTCAAAAATCCGTAGGTGTTAGCCTTCGGTATTATTGAAAATGGTCATTCATGGCTATTTTCGACAAAAATGGGGGTTGTGTGGCCATTGATCATCGACCAGACGCTCATACACCTCACCCCACATATGTTTCCTTGCCATAGATCACATTCTTGGATTTCTGGTGGAGACCATTTCTTGGTCTAAAATCCGTAGGTGTTAGCCTCTAGTATTATTGAAAATGGTCGCTCATGGCTATTTTCAAGGTCGCTCATGGCTATTTTCATAAAAAATGGGGGTTGTGTGGCCATTGATCGTCGACCAGAGGCTCATACACCTCACCCCACATATGTTTCCTTGCCATATATCACATTCTTGGATTTCTGGTGGAGACCATTTCTTGGTCAAAAATCCGTAGGTGTTAGCCTTCGGTATTATTGAAAATGGTCGTTCATGGCTATTTTCGACAAAAATGGGGGTAGTGTGGCCATTGATCATCGACCAGACGCTCATACACCTCACCCCACATATGTTTCCTTGCCATAGATCACATTCTTGGATTTCTGGTGGAGACCATTTCTTGGTCTAAAATCCGTAGGTGTTAGCCTCTAGTATTATTGAAAATGGTCGCTCATGGCTATTTTCAAGGTCGCTCATGGCTATTTTCATAAAAAATGGGGGTTGTGTGGCTATTTATCATCGACTAGAGGCTCATAAACCTCACCCCACATATGTTTCCTTGCCATAGATTACATTCTTGGATTTCTGGTGGAAACCATTTCTTGGTTAAAAACTCGTACGTGTTAGCCTTCGGTATTATTGAAAATGGTCATTCATAGCTATTTTTGGCAAAATGGGGGTTGTGTGGCCATTGATCATCGACCAGAGGCTCGTACACCTCACCCCACATATGTTTCCTTGCCATAGATCACATTCTTGGATTTCTGGTGGAGACCATTTCTTGGTCAAAAAACCGTACGTGTTAGCCTTTGGTATTTTTGAAAATGATCATTCATGGCTATTTTCGACAAAAATGGGGGTTGTGTGGCCATTGATCATCGACTAGAGGCTCATACACCTCACCCCACATATGTTTCTTGCCATAGATCACATTCTTGGATTTCTGGTGGAGACCATTTCTTGGTAAAAAATCCGTAGGTGTTAGCCTTCGGTATTATTGAAAATGGTCGTTCATGGCTATTTTCGACAAAAATGGGGGTTGTGTGGTCATTGATCATCGACCAGACGCTCATACACCTCACCCCACATATGTTTCCTTGCCATAGATCATATTCTTGGATTTCTAGTGTAGACCATTTCTTGGTCAAAAATCCGTAGGTGTTAGCCTTCGGTATTATTGTAAATGGTCATTCATGGCTATTTTCGACAAAAATGGGGGTTGTGTGGCCATTGATCATCGACCAGAGGCTCATACACCTCACTACACATATGTTTCCTTGCCATAGATCACATTCTTGGATTTATGGTGGAGACCATTTCTTGGTCAAAAATCCGTAGGTGTTAGCCTTCAATGTCATTGAAAATGGTCGTTCATGGCTATTTTCGACAAAAATTAGGGTTGTGTGGCCATTGATC
This sequence comes from Zea mays, assembly GCF_902167145.1. Taxonomy (NCBI): domain Eukaryota; kingdom Viridiplantae; phylum Streptophyta; class Magnoliopsida; order Poales; family Poaceae; genus Zea; species Zea mays. The sequence goes on along the minus strand of NW_023367022.1, from coordinate 32,727 downwards.
GTCGACCAGAGGCTCATACACCTCACCCCACATATGTTTCCTTGCCATAGATCACATTCTTGGATTTCTGGTGGAGACCATTTCTTGGTCAAAAATCCGTAGGTGTTAGCCTTCGGTATTATTGAAAATGGTCGTTCATGGCTATTTTCGACAAAAATGGGGGTTGTGTGGCCATTGATCATCGACCAGACGCTCATACACCTCACCCCACATATGTTTCCTTGCCATAGATCACATTCTTGGATTTCTGGTGGAGACCATTTCTTGGTTAAAAACTCGTACGTGTTAGCCTTCGGTATTATTGAAAATGGTCATTCATGGCTATTTTCGGCAAAATGGGGGTTGTGTGGCCATTGATCATCGACCAGAGGCTCGTACACCTCACCCCACATATGTTTCCTTGCCATAGATCACATTCTTGGATTTCTGGTGGAGACCATTTCTTGGTTAAAAATCCGTACGTGTTAGCCTTTGGTATTTTTGAAAATGGTCATTCATGGCTATTTTCGACAAAAATGGGGGTTGTGTGGCCATTGATCATCGACTAGAGGCTCATACACCTCACCCCACATATGTTTCCATGCCATAGATCACATTCTTGGATTTCTGGTGGAGACCATTTCTTGGTAAAAAATCCATAGGTGTTAGCCTTCGGTATTATTGAAAATGGTCGTTCATGGCTATTTTCGACAAAAATGGGGGTTGTGTGGCCATTGATCATCGACCAGACGCTCATACACCTCACCCCACATATGTTTCCTTGCCATAGATCACATTCTTGGATTTCTGGTGGAGACCATTTCTTGGTCTAAAATCCGTAGGTGTTAGTCTCTAGTATTATTGAAAATGGTCGCTCATGGCTATTTTCAAGGTCGCTCATGGCTATTTTCATAAAAAATGGGGGTTGTGTGGCCATTTATCATCGACTAGAGGCTCATAAACCTCACCCCACATATGTTTCATTGCCATAGATTACATTCTTGGATTTCTGGTGGAAACCATTTCTTGGTTAAAAACTCGTACGTGTTAGCCTTCGGTATTATTGAAAATGGTCATTCATGGCTATTTTCGGCAAAATGGGGGTTGTGTGGCCATTGATCGTCGACCAGAGGCTCATACACCTCACCCCACATATGTTTCCTTGCCATAGATCATATTCTTGGATTTCTGGTGGAGACCATTTCTTGGTCAAAAATCCGTAGGTGTTAGCCTTCGGTATTATTGTAAATGGTCATTCATGGCTATTTTCGACAAAAATGGGGGTTGTGTGGCCATTGATCATCGACCAGAGGCTCATACACCTCACTACACATATGTTTCCTTGCCATAGATCACATTCTTGGATTTATGGTGGGGACCATTTCTTGGTCAAAAATCCGTAGGTGTTAGCCTTCAATGTCATTGAAAATGGTCGTTCATGGCTATTTTCGACAAAAATAAGGGTTGTGTGGCCATTGATCGTCGACTAGAGGCTCATACACCTCACCCCACATATGTTTCCTTGCCATAGATCACATTCTTGGATTTCTGGTGGAGACCATTTCTTGGTCAAAAATCCGTAGGTGTTAGCCTTCGGTATTATTGAAAATGGTCGTTCATGGCTATTTTCGACAAAAATGGGGGTTGTGTGGCCATTGATCATCGACCAGACGCTCATACACCTCACCCCACATATGTTTCCTTGCCATAGATCACATTCTTGGATTTCTGGTGGAGACCATTTCTTGGTTAAAAACTCGTACGTGTTAGCCTTCAGTATTATTGAAAATGGTCATTCATGGCTATTTTCGGCAAAATGGGGGTTGTGTGGCCATTGATCATCGACCAGAGGCTCGTACACCTCACCCCACATATGTTTCCTTGCCATAGATCACATTCTTGGATTTCTGGTGGAGACCATTTCTTGGTTAAAAATCCGTACGTGTTAGCCTTTGGTATTTTTGAAAATGGTCATTCATGGCTATTTTCGACAAAAATGGGGGTTGTGTGGCCATTGATCATCGACTAGAGGCTCATACACCTCACCCCACATATGTTTCCATGCCATAGATCACATTCTTGGATTTCTGGTGGAGACCATTTCTTGGTAAAAAATCCATAGGTGTTAGCCTTCGGTATTATTGAAAATGGTCGTTCATGGCTATTTTCGACAAAAATGGGGGTTGTGTGGCCATTGATCATCGACCAGACGCTCATACACCTCACCCCACATATGTTTCCTTGCCATAGATCACATTCTTGGATTTCTGGTGGAGACCATTTCTTGGTCTAAAATCCGTAGGTGTTAGTCTCTAGTATTATTGAAAATGGTCGCTCATGGCTATTTTCAAGGTCGCTCATGGCTATTTTCATAAAAAATGGGGGTTGTGTGGCCATTTATCATCGACTAGAGGCTCATAAACCTCACCCCACATATGTTTCATTGCCATAGATTACATTCTTGGATTTCTGGTGGAAACCATTTCTTGGTTAAAAACTCGTACGTGTTAGCCTTCGGTATTATTGAAAATGGTCATTCATGGCTATTTTCGGCAAAATGGGGGTTGTGTGGCCATTGATCGTCGACCAGAGGCTCATACACCTCACCCCACATATGTTTCCTTGCCATAGATCATATTCTTGGATTTCTGGTGGAGACCATTTCTTGGTCAAAAATCCGTAGGTGTTAGCCTTCGGTATTATTGTAAATGGTCATTCATGGCTATTTTCGACAAAAATGGGGGTTGTGTGGCCATTGATCATCGACCAGAGGCTCATACACCTCACTACACATATGTTTCCTTGCCATAGATCACATTCTTGGATTTATGGTGGGGACCATTTCTTGGTCAAAAATCCGTAGGTGTTAGCCTTCAATGTCATTGAAAATGGTCGTTCATGGCTATTTTCGACAAAAATTAGGGTTGTGTGGCCATTGATCGTCGACCAGAGGCTCATACACCTCACCCCACATATGTTTCCTTGCCATAGATCACATTCTTGGATTTCTAGTGGAGACCATTTCTTGGTCAAAAATCCGTAGGTGTTAGCCTTCGGTATTATTGAAAATGGTCGTTCATGGCTATTTTCGACAAAAATGGGGGTTGTGTGGCCATTGATCATCGACCAGACGCTCATACACCTCACCCCACATATGTTTCCTTGCCATAGATCACATTCTTGGATTTCTGGTGGAGACCATTTCTTGGTTAAAAACTCGTACGTGTTAGCCTTCAGTATTATTGAAAATGGTCATTCATGGCTATTTTCGGCAAAATGGGGGTTGTGTGGCCATTGATCATCGACCAGAGGCTCGTACACCTCACCCCACATATGTTTCCTTGCCATAGATCACATTCTTGGATTTCTGGTGGAGACCATTTCTTGGTTAAAAATCCGTACGTGTTAGCCTTTGGTATTTTTGAAAATGGTCATTCATGGCTATTTTCGACAAAAATGGGGGTTGTGTGGCCATTGATCATCGACTAGAGGCTCATACACCTCACCCCACATATGTTTCCTTGCCATAGATCACATTCTTGGATTTCTGGTGGAGACCATTTCTTGGTAAAAAATCCGTAGGTGTTAGCCTTCGGTATTATTGAAAATGGTCGTTCATGGCTATTTTCGACAAAAATGGGGGTTGTGTGGCCATTGATCATCGACCAGACGCTCATACACCTCACCCCACATATGTTTCCTTGCCATAGATCACATTCTTGGATTTCTGGTGGAGACCATTTCTTGGTCTAAAATCCGTAGGTGTTAGCCTCTAGTATTATTGAAAATGGTCGCTCATGGCTATTTTCAAGGTCGCTCATGGCTATTTTCATAAAAAATGGGGGTTGTGTGGTCATTTATCATCGACTAGAGGCTCATAAACCTCACCCCACATATGTTTCATTGCCATAGATTACATTCTTGGATTTCTGGTGGAAACCATTTCTTGGTTAAAAACTCGTACGTGTTAGCCTTCGGTATTATTGAAAATGGTCATTCATGGCTATTTTCGGCAAAATGGGGATTGTGTGGCCATTGATCGTCGACCAGAGGCTCATACACCTCACCCCACATATGTTTCCTTGCCATAGATCATATTCTTGGATTTCTGGTGGAGACCATTTCTTGGTCAAAAATCCGTAGGTGTTAGCCTTCGGTATTATTGTAAATGGTCATTCATGGCTATTTTCGACAAAAATGGGGGTTGTGTGGCCATTGATCATCGACCAGAGGCTCATACACCTCACTACACATATGTTTCCTTGCCATAGATCACATTCTTGGATTTATGGTGGGGACCATTTCTTGGTCAAAAATCCGTAGGTGTTAGCCTTCAATGTCATTGAAAATGGTCGTTCATGGCTATTTTCGACAAAAATTAGGGTTGTGTGGCCATTGATCGTCGACCAGAGGCTCATACACCTCATCCCACATATGTTTCCTTGCCATAGATCACATTCTTGGATTTCTGGTGGAGACCATTTCTTGGTCAAAAATCCGTAGGTGTTAGCCTTCGGTATTATTGAAAATGGTCGTTCATGGCTATTTTCGACAAAAATGGGGGTTGTGTGGCCATTGATCATCGACCAGACGCTCATACACCTCACCCCACATATGTTTCCTTGCCATAGATCACATTCTTGGATTTCTGGTGGAGACCATTTCTTGGTTAAAAACTCGTACGTGTTAGCCTTCGGTATTATTGAAAATGGTCATTCATGGCTATTTTCGGCAAAATGGGGGTTGTGTGGCCATTGATCATCGACCAGAGGCTCGTACACCTCACCCCACATATGTTTCCTTGCCATAGATCACATTCTTGGATTTCTGGTGGAGACCATTTCTTGGTTAAAAATCCGTACGTGTTAGCCTTTGGTATTTTTGAAAATGGTCATTCATGGCTATTTTCGACAAAAATGGGGGTTGTGTGGCCATTGATCATCGACTAGAGGCTCATACACCTCACCCCACATATGTTTCCTTGCCATAGATCACATTCTTGGATTTCTGGTGGAGACCATTTCTTGGTAAAAAATCCGTAGGTGTTAGCCTTCGGTATTATTGAAAATGGTCGTTCATGGCTATTTTCGACAAAAATGGGGGTTGTGTGGCCATTGATCATCGACCAGACGCTCATACACCTCACCCCACATATGTTTCCTTGCCATAGATCACATTCTTGGATTTCTGGTGGAGACCATTTCTTGGTCTAAAATCCGTAGGTGTTAGCCTCTAGTATTATTGAAAATGGTCGCTCATGGCTATTTTCAAGGTCGCTCATGGCTATTTTCATAAAAAATGGGGGTTGTGTGGCCATTTATCATCGACTAGAGGCTCATAAACCTCACCCCACATATGTTTCATTGCCATAGATTACATTCTTGGATTTCTGGTGGAAACCATTTCTTGGTTAAAAAATCGTACGTGTTAGCCTTCGGTATTATTGAAAATGGTCATTCATGGCTATTTTCGGCAAAATGGGGGTTGTGTGGCCATTGATCGTCGACCAGAGGCTCATACACCTCACCCCACATATGTTTCCTTGCCATAGATCATATTCTTTGGATTTCTGGTGGAGACCATTTCTTGGTCAAAAATCCGTAGGTGTTAGCCTTCGGTATTATTGTAAATGGTCATTCATGGCTATTTTCGACAAAAATGGGGGTTGTGTGGCCATTGATCATCGACCAGAGGCTCATACACCTAACTACACATATGTTTCCTTGCCATAGATCACATTCTTGGATTTATGGTGGAGACCATTTCTTGGTCAAAAATCCGTAGGTGTTATGTTGGAGACTTGTTCTCAAGTGCTAAGAGTTAAGAACAAGGCAACATAGAAAATGTTAATCGTTATAGTCCTTCGTCCTCCGAAGCATTATTTCCCTTAGGATATAATGGTTTACGGACGAAGGTTATGAAGGACGTACCTTCATGAACTCATTAAACAATGACGAAGGAGAAAATGTAAAGGATATAAAAGACAATATGAACGATTATATATTATTATCGGGCATAAACAGAAATATTATTGAATTACAAGTGTACCTTCAATCGAGAGGAGATGACAATACAAGCGTGACACAAAAAGTGAATGCCAAGTCCGCGTGAACAGTACGGGGATACTGTTCACCTATTTATAGGCACGGGACACAGCCCTTACAAAATTACATTCATGCCCTTTACATTTGATAATAACTCTATAGTAGTCTATCGAGGTCTGAATAGCCTTTTCATCTTTAAGTCGGTTCCACTCTTTGCTGTCACGCCGAAGCTTTCCTGCTCGCACCTTCGGCTTTGTATCAACCTTCGTATTATTCCGGTCTACTGCAATGCCGACTTTAGTCCGAGGATACCTGTTCACACATTGTACTGCAGAAATACTGTTAAATCCTGTTTTTGAGGACCTTCGGACGCCGAAGGTCCCCAACAGTAGCCCCTCGCAATATTAATTTGTTCGAAATAATAAATTTAGATTGCGATATGGACGAAGGCTTTATGCCGAAGGTCCGAAAAAACACCTTCCCTTTGCTAGAATAGCAACATTCAATGACAAGTGGGGTCTTTCAGCTTTCAACGCACCGAGCGTATAAATACGGCCATACCGCAAACTCATTTAGCACGCTTTCTGGTCAACCACTCCCGCTCACTCAATTTTTAGCTCTTATGCACTGTGATTTGCTAAGCTTTTAGCTTTGAAGCTTCGGCTTTGAAAACAGTTTTTTAGTGTTTCCGAAGATGTCTGAAGCTGCTAAGAAGGCTGCTGCTGAGATGAAGCTGAGTCTTGATGAAGAGAAGAACTTAGGGTTTCTTATAGCGATGTCGAAGACCAACACAGAAAAAATCACCAAGGAGATTCTGGAAGGTCTGTCTGAAGATACTGGTGACAGTGAAAGTTATGATGTGGACAGCGGTGGCGAAGACTCCGAAGATCGTCCCTGGCGACCAAGCCATTCGGTTTATGGTAAATCAACTATCAAAGAGAATCATCTTGTTAACATGAGAGGAAGGTATTTCCGGGATTTGTCCGTTGTGAGGGCCGACGAAGGGGAGAAGACTTGTCCACACCCTGAAGAGAATGAAGTTGTAGTGTTCCGAAGCTTTTTGAAGGCTGGGCTGCGATTTCCCTTGAGCAGCTTCGTCGTGGAGGTGCTGAAAATTTTCGAAGTCTACCTTCACCAACTTACCCCCGAGGCAATCATAAGGCTGAACATCTTCGTGTGGGCCGTGCGAAGCCAAGGTCTGAAGCCTGATGCAAAAAGTTTCTGCAATATGCACGAATTATCATACGAGACAATCCCTTGGGGTAAGGAACAGTATCACAATAACTTTGGCTGCTACAATTTTGTTTCTCGGTCTGGGTCAAGCTGCCCCGTGCCAACTTTTCGGAAGAGATGGCCCAGCGGCTGGATGACAGAATGGTTCTATGTAAAAAATGATCTGAAAGCACGAGAAGATATCAAAGGTATAATTATGCGTCCTATTTGGCAAAGCTTCGGCCTTCGCAGGCCGAAGGTTGAAATGAATGAAGCTGCCGAAGAATGCCAGAGAGCCTTCGGCGTTGTCTGCTCTTTTATAGGAACAAGGGACTTAGTACAAGAGCATATCGCCTTCAGGGTGTGGCCGCTTGCGGAGAAATGGGAAATGCCACAAGAAACCATAAAAGAGGCCGACGAAGGTGGACTTATCAGATTTAAGTACACTTTTAAGTTTGGAGATAAATTTATTGAGCCGGATGATGAGTGGTTAAAAAGCATTGACAATTTAAGTGATGAGTTGCTTGGGACCTATTCGAAGGCCGAAGACACTGCAATGTCAGCAGCCTTCGGAGGCCGAAAAAAGAAGAGGCTGAATCGGGTATTTGATGCAATTGGGTTTGTCTACCCTGACTATTGCTATCCCATCCGAAGGCAGAAGAGAAAAAACACAACCTCTGCAATAGAAGAAACTGCAACTGCTCCTAGCGAGCCAGAACCGAAAAGAAAGAAGATAAAGGTTCTTACGCATCGACCGCGTTATATTGAACCAGCTTCGGTGCCCGAGTTTACCGGAGAATCTTCTTCGGCCACCGAAGCTGAAAAACCAACCGAGCCAGCCTTGTTGCCAGAAGTCGCGGAAACGGCCGAAGTGCCAACAAAGATAGAATTGGAACAATCAAACATTTTGTTATCAGAAACAAAAGAGAAAGCCGAAGCACCATCCACAGAAAAAATGGAAGAGGTAAAAGAAGCAACTGAGGGCTCCAAAACATCAGGAGTTTTGAGTCCTGCAGCAAACGTTGAGACAGTAAAAAATCAAAAAGTGCCAGCAATGACTCCGAAAAGAAAGAGGATGGCCAATGTGCTAGATGTACTGGAAACGATCAAATCTTCAAGCACACCTCCGAAGAAGGCTGCTGTCATTCCTGAAACAGTAACTGAAATTTCTGGTTCTACAGCTCTAGAGCAAGAGATTGAAGCCGAAGCTGGGCCCTCAGAGCCCGCAAAGATAAAACCCTTGGAAAGTGAGGCAGAAAAAATAACAAAGCCAACTTTTGTTGAAGAAACCGGTGTTATTGCCCCCGAAGCATCCCCCAAAATTCGTGATTATATTTTTCGTCATGCTTCGGGGAAAAAATTATCAGAAAAAGAAGAACAAGAGGCCCAGCACTATGCCCAAAAACTGAAATATCCAAAGGGGGCGTTAATATTCAATGGCAGTGGAGAAGAAGATTTCTTGTATTGTCTTCCCGACAGCAAGGAGATTTCTGTCTGCCGGGAGATGAGCAAGAGCTTTGGATTCCCAACTTTAGAAGACGGGCTCTCGGTGCTGTCGAAGAACGATCTGGCCGACAGCCTGGCTTACAATAGCTTAAAGGTACAACAAATGAAATCCTTGTATTTTTTCGTTCGTTTAAACCTATTGACACACACATATTTCTCTTTGCAGGGCCTGATACTTAGCAATGCCCTCAGAGCACAGAAAGATGCTGAAGACGAAGGGTGTACTATAGCCCTGAGCAACCTTCGTTCCAAAGTAATTGAACTGAGGAACGAAGGTCTCGAAAAAGATAAAATATTATACTCATTGATAAATAAAATAAAGGAAGACGAAGCTGTTTTTAAAGTTCAAGCTGAAGCTCAGAAGCGCGAAATTGAAGATCTTCGGAAACAACTGGCCAGAGCTAAGGAAGAACGCATACTTGAAGAAACAAAGCGTGAACTCAGCGATCAATGGGCAGATCACCTAGAAGTGACTGTTGAAAAGCTTCGTTCGTCCAAAAAGAGATGCTATGACAAATCTATAGATTGTGTTAAGAAGCTAAAGGCTAGCTTCGCCAAGGTCGACGCATTCTCAAGTGAGGAAAACTTTTCGAGAGGCAATCCCGAAGGTGTCATCGAATGGATCGACCACGAAGCTGATGCCTTCGAAGAAATTTTAAATAGCCGAGGAGATATATGCGCCTTCTCTGGTGCCAGAGGGATTGCCACCATCTTGGAGAAGAAGGGCTGCGAACATATAAAAATTTTAGCACAATCCGAAGCTGCTTTGTCCTTTGAAGATGCAAGAGATCCTTCGGCCGAAGCTAGCATAATTGGTGGAAAATTTTTTACCGATATCTGGGATAATGGTGGCCGAGAAATGGCCGGAGAAATTGTTCGAAGAAGTGAAAAGGGCATTCACGATGCTAGAGAGGTAGCTGAGGCTGCTGAAAAGAGCGCAGAGGCCGAAGGTCAATTAGGTATTAAATAATAGTTTTTATCGTGTTGTAATCTTAGGCTTTAAGATTTGTTTGCGATTTGTAATAGCAATGTAGCCGTGTCCTGTCTTTCCTCAGATCCTACTGAAGTATCTCCGGATGCTCGGCCTAGGGGTGACGATGAAATTAAAAAGATGGCTGAAGCTATTATGGATGAAGTTGTCGATCGACTGTTGAACGAAGCTGCAGAAGTGGTACTTAGGGAAGACTAAATGCTATTGTAAAAACATTTTAAATGTAACATGTGTAATATCTTGTAATCCTGTATGTAATATATTTGTTTTATTTTTCTTTATGGTTCAATTCTTTACGATGCATGAAACTTTACATACGTACCGTTTTTGAGTCTTTGGCGAAAAAACACATTCCCTTCTTTTCATGCTTCGTGAAGAAGAATTACCATTTATCACAACAATATCCGAAGTATCCTGAAAAGTGTTGAAGCTTCGTAGAAACATTCTTCAAGGCTATACTTCAGAGATCAATATTGTTTCTCCTTGTGACTTGGCATGATTTGCCCCTTTTTCAAAGCGTTTTCCCGAAGATTGATATCATATCTCTTTCTTATGCCACATGCAGTATGATGTATGATGCTTATGTTATGCAAAAATGATGTGATGATGTTATGCTATGTAAGGTGATATTCCGAAGGTACACGCATATCTGCGCGATAAAACACATAATCTTTTTGTGAATCAGCGTTGACTTTTCGCTATAAGCCTCCCTTAGGAGCTTCTTCGCCTTTTACTTCAGCGGAATCAGCGTTGACTTTTCGCTGTAAGCTCTGCATTCCCTTAGGAACGACTTTGGAGCTTCTTCGCCTTTTACTTAGGCGGTATCAGCGTTGACTTTTCGCTGTATGCTCTGCATTCCTTTTGGAACGACTTTGGAGCAGAAAACTTACACTGCGCTCCCTTCGGAACGACTTTTTGTGACTTCGTCAAACTTACTCTGCGTTCCTTGGAACGATTTTTCGTTGCTTCGAAGAATTTTTTCGATAATTCGAAGGTCCTCTTTGTTATGACAAATCCTTAAACTTCAACAACTGAAGCCTGTGAAGAAAATATATTTTCCTTGTGGGAACTATTTTCATGAAATCTAAACAATGTCCTTTATTACACAAAAAATAAAACTGAATGAAAAAGATTACTATTAAGGTAGGATATTTGTCAATAGATGTGCTTTGATTCTGGCACAGTGCTGTTGATCGTGCGAGCTTCGGACTGTTCTCTGAAGTCCCTTTGATGCGGAGCATATTGGCTCCCTTCTGGCTGCTGGCCTTGTTGCAATGGAGGTGGAGGCGGAGGCTGTTGCCAGGAAGCTTGAGGCTGACTCGCCGAAGCAACAGAAACTGCAGGATGGTTGCCCACATATTCTGGGATGTAGGGCGAATGATACGAAGCTGTATGCATGACTTGCTTCGGCTGGGCTTGTTGTGCTGCTGCTTCAGCTATTTCCTTTTGCTTCTGAATAGTAACCTGGCACATCCTGGTAGTATGGCCTTTGTTCTCACCGCAGAATAAGCAAAAGATTCTTCTCGGTTGATCGCCAAATCTTCCTCCGAAGCCCCTGGCGCCTCTGCCTCTTGGAGCTGGTGGTCGGAAAGAGCTTTGCTGTTGCCCCGAAGCCTGTGAGGAGTATTGTGGCCTTTGCTGCTGACTCCCTTTATCATCATTTTGAGTAGAATTGTGAATTGACCTGACATGCCTCGGGTAAAACCTTCCTCCGAAGCCCCTGGTCATCTCAGAAAACCTGAAAGCCTCCTCCCTTCTTTGACGAAAATCATTGTCAGCTCGAATGTATTCGTCCATCTTCTGGAGTAACTTTTCCAGCGTTTGTGGTGGCTTCCTGGCAAAATACTGTGCTGACGGCCCTGGCCGAAGCCCCTTGATCATAGCCTCAATGACAATCTCATTGGGCACTGTTGGCGCCTGTGCCCTCAATCGCAGAAACCTTCGGACATACGCCTGAAGGTACTCTTCATGGTCCTGGGTACACTGGAAGAGAGCCTGAGCAGTGACCGGCTTCGTCTGAAACCCTTGAAAGCTAGTTATCAGCATATCCTTCAATTTCTGCCAAGAAGTGATTGTCCCTGGCCGAAGAGAAGAGTACCAAGTCTGAGCAACGCATCTGACGGCCATAACAAAGGATTTTGCCATGACTGCCGTATTGCCACCATACGAAGATATAGTTGCTTCATAGCTCATTAGGAATTGCTTAGGGTCTGAGTGACCGTCATATATAGGAAGCTGGGGTGGCTTGTAAGTCTGTGGCCAAGGTGTAGCCTGCAATTCTGTTGAGAGAGGAGAAGCATCATCAAAAGCAAAGTTTCCATGATGGAAATCGTCATACCAGTCATCCTCATTACGGAAGTCTTCCTGGTGAAGCTCTCTGCGTGGAGGCCTTCGGTTTTGATCATCTTGAACAAGATGACGAACCTCTTCGGAAGCTTCATCTATTTGTCTCTGAAGATCAGCTAGACGGGCCATCTTCTCCTTCTTGCGTTGAACCTGCTGCTGAAGGATTTCCAGATTTTGAATTTCCTGATCTAGATCATCCTCCGGAGGTGTTGGACTGGCAGCCTTCCTCTTCTGGCTTCGTGCCTCTCTAAGAGAAAGGACGTCTTGATTGGGGTCTAGCGGCTGCAGCGTGCCAGCCCCTGCTGCTGAAGCCTTCTTCGGCGGCATGACGAAGGTGATGCTTGCCGAAGGTGTTGAAAAGCTCAAGAAATGGAAGTGAGTTCACCGGAGGTGGGCGCCAATGTTGGAGACTTGTTCTCAAGTGCTAAGAGTTAAGAACAAGGCAACATAGAAAATGTTAATCGTTATAGTCCTTTGTCCTCCGAAGCATTATTTCCCTTAGGATATAATGGTTTACGGACGAAGGTTATGAAGGACGTACCTTCATGAACTCATTAAACAATGACGAAGGAGAAAATGTAAAGGATATAAAAGACAATATGAACGATTATATATTATTATCGGGCATAAACAGAAATATTATTGAATTACAAGTGTACCTTCAATCGAGAGGAGATGACAATACAAGCGTGACGCAAAAAGTGAATGCCAAGTCCGCGTGAACAGTACGGGGATACTGTTCACCTATTTATAGGCACGAGACACAGCCCTTACAAAATTACATTCATGCCCTTTACATTTGATAATAACTCTATAGTAGTCTATCGAGGTCTGAATAGCCTTTTCATCTTTAAGTCGGTTCCACTCTTTGCTGTCACGCCGAAGCTTTCCTGCTCGCACCTTCGGCTTTGTATCAACCTTCGTATTATTCCGGTCTACTGCAATGCCGACTTTAGTCCGAGGATACCTGTTCACACATTGTACTGCAGAAATACTGTTAAATCCTGTTTTTGAGGACCTTCGGACGCCGAAGGTCCCCAACATGTTAGCCTTCAATGTCATTGAAAATGGTCGTTCATGGCTATTTTCGACAAAAATTAGGGTTGTGTGGCCATTGATCGTCGACCAGAGGCTCATACACCTCACCCCACATATGTTTCCTTGCCATAGATCACATTCTTGGATTTCTGGTGGAGACCATTTCTTGGTCAAAAATCCGTAGGTGTTAGCCTTCGGTATTATTGAAAATGGTCGTTCATGGCTATTTTTGACAAAAATGGGGGTTGTGTGGCCATTGATCATCGACCAGACGCTCATACACCTCACCCCACATATGTTTCCTTGCCATAGATCACATTCTTGGATTTCTGGTGGAGACCATTTCTTGGTTAAAAACTCGTACGTGTTAGCCTTCGGTATTATTGAAAATGGTCATTCATGGCTATTTTCGGCAAAATGGGGGTTGTGTGGCCATTGATCATCGACCAGAGGCTCGTACACCTCACCCCACATATGTTTCCTTGCCATAGATCACATTCTTGGATTTCTGGTGGAGACCATTTCTTGGTTAAAAATCCGTACGTGTTAGCCTTTGGTATTTTTGAAAATGGTCATTCATGGCTATTTTCGACAAAAATGGGGGTTGTGTGGCCATTTATCATCGACTAGAGGCTCATAAACCTCACCCCACATATGTTTCATTGCCATAGATTACATTCTTGGATTTCTGGTGGAAACCATTTCTTGGTTAAAAACTCGTACGTGTTAGCCTTCGGTATTATTGAAAATGGTCATTCATGGCTATTTTCGGCAAAATGGGGGTTGTGTGGCCATTGATCGTCGACCAGAGGCTCATACACCTCACCCCACATATGTTTCCTTGCCATAGATCATATTCTTGGATTTCTGGTGGAGACCATTTCTTGGTCAAAAATCCGTAGGTGTTAGCCTTCGGTATTATTGTAAATGGTCATTCATGGCTATTTTCGACAAAAATGGGGGTTGTGTGGCCATTGATCATCGACCAGAGGCTCATACACCTCACTACACATATGTTTCCTTGCCATAGATCACATTCTTGGATTTATGGTGGAGACCATTTCTTGGTCAAAAATCCGTAGGTGTTAGCCTTCAATGTCATTGAAAATGGTCGTTCATGGCTATTTTCGACAAAAATTAGGGTTGTGTGGCCATTGATCGTCGACCAGAGGCTCATACACCTCACCCCACATATGTTTCCTTGCCATAGATCACATTCTTGGATTTCTGGTGGAGACCATTTCTTGGTCAAAAATCCGTAGGTGTTAGCCTTCGGTATTATTGAAAATGGTCGTTCATGGCTATTTTCGACAAAAATGGGGGTTGTGTGGCCATTGATCATCGACCAGACGCTCATACACCTCACCCCACATATGTTTCCTTGCCATAGATCACATTCTTGGATTTCTGGTGGAGACCATTTCTTGGTTAAAAACTCGTACGTGTTAGCCTTCGGTATTATTGAAAATGGTCATTCATGGCTATTTTCGGCAAAATGGGGGTTATGTGGCCATTGATCATCGACCAGAGGCTCGTGCACCTCACCCCACATATGTTTCCTTGCCATAGATCACATTCTTGGATTTCTGGTGGAGACCATTTCTTGGTTAAAAATCCGTACGTGTTAGCCTTTGGTATTTTTGAAAATGGTCATTCATGGCTATTTTCGACAAAAATGGGGGTTGTGTGGCCATTGATAATCGACTAGAGGCTCATACACCTCACCCCACATATGTTTCCTTGCCATAGATCACATTCTTGGATTTCTGGTGGAGACCATTTCTTGGTAAAAAATCCGTAGGTGTTAGCCTTCGGTATTATTGAAAATGGTCGTTCATGGCTATTTTCGACAAAAATGGGGGTTGTGTGGCCATTGATCATCGACCAGACGCTCATACACCTCACCCCACATATGTTTCCTTGCCATAGATCACATTCTTGGATTTCTGGTGGAGACCATTTCTTGGTCTAAAATCCGTAGGTGTTAGCCTCTAGTATTATTGGAAATGGTCGCTCATGGCTATTTTCAAGGTCGCTCATGGCTATTTTCATAAAAAATGGGGGTTGTGTGGCCATTTATCATCGACTAGAGGCTCATAAACCTCACCCCACATATGTTTCATTGCCATAGATTACATTCTTGGATTTCTGGTGGAAACCATTTCTTGGTTAAAAACTCGTACGTGTTAGCCTTCGGTATTATTGAAAATGGTCATTCATGGCTATTTTCGG
This sequence comes from Zea mays, assembly GCF_902167145.1. NCBI lineage: Eukaryota > Viridiplantae > Streptophyta > Magnoliopsida > Poales > Poaceae > Zea > Zea mays. The sequence goes on along the minus strand of NW_023367022.1, from coordinate 17,379 downwards.
CAAAATGGGGGTTGTGTGGCCATTGATCGTCGACCAGAGGCTCATACACCTCACCCCACATATGTTTCCTTGTCGTAGATCACATTCTTGGATTTCTGGTGGAGACCATTTCTTGGTCAAAAATCCGTAGGTGTTAGCCTTCGATATTATTGAAAATGGTCATTCATGGCTATTTTCGGCAAAATGGGGGTTGCGTGGCCATTGATCGTCGACCAGAGGCTCATACACCTCACCCCACATATGTTTCCTTGTCATAGATCACATTCTTGGATTTCTGGTGGAGACCATTTCTTGGTCAAAAATCAGTAGGTGTTAGCCTTCGATATTATTGAAAATGGTCGTTCATGGCTATTTTCGACAAAAATGGAGGTTGTGTGGCCATTGATCATCGACCAGAGGCTCATACACCTCACCCCACATATGTTTCCTTGCCATAGATCACATTCTTGGATTTCTGGTGGAGACCATTTCTTGGTCAAAAATCAGTAGGTGTTAGCCTTCGGTATTATTGAAAATGGTCGTTCATGGCTATTTTCGACAAAAATGGGGGTTGTGTGGCCATTGATCATCGACCAGACGCTCATACACCTCACCACACATATGTTTCCTTGCCATAGATCACATTCTTGGATTTCTGGTGGAGACCATTTCTTGGTCTAAAATCCGTAGGTGTTAGCCTCTAGTATTATTGAAAATGGTCGCTCATGGCTATTTTCAAGGTCGCTCATGGCTATTTTCATAAAAAATGGGGGTTGTGTGGCCATTTATCATCGACTAGAGGCTCATAAACCTCACCCCACATATGTTTCCTTGCCTTAGATTACATTCTTGGATTTCTGGTGGAAACCATTTCTTGGTTAAAAACTCGTACGTGTTAGCCTTCGGTATTATTGAAAATGGTCATTCATGGCTATTTTCGGCAAAATGGGGGTTGTGTGGCCATTGATCGTCGACCAGAGGCTCATACACCACACCCCACATATGTTTCCTTGTCGTAGATCACATTCATGGATTTCTGGTGGAGACCATTTCTTGGTCAAAAATCCGTAGGTGTTAGCCTTCGATATTATTGAAAATGGTCATTCATGGCTATTTTCGGCAAAATGGGGGTTGTGTGGCCATTGATCGTCGACCAGAGGCTCATACACCTCACCCCACATATGTTTCCTTGTCATAGATCACATTCTTGGATTTCTGGTGGAGACCATTTCTTGGTCAAAAATCAGTAGGTGTTAGCCTTCGATATTATTGAAAATGGTCGTTCATGGCTATTTTCGACAAAAATGGAGGTTGTGTGGCCATTGATCATCGACCAGAGGCTCATACACCTCACCCCACATATGTTTCCTTGCCATAGATCACATTCTTGGATTTCTGGTGGAGACCATTTCTTGGTCAAAAATCCGTAGGTGTTAGCCTTCGGTATTATTGAAAATGGTCGTTCATGGCTATTTTCGACAAAAATGGGGGTTGTGTGGCCATTGATCATCGACCAGACGCTCATACACCTCACCACACATATGTTTCCTTGCCATAGATCACATTCTTGGATTTCTGGTGGAGACCATTTCTTGGTCTAAAATCCGTAGGTGTTAGCCTCTAGTATTATTGAAAATGGTCGCTCATGGCTATTTTCAAGGTCGCTCATGGCTATTTTCATAAAAAATGGGGGTTGTGTGGCCATTTATCATCGACTAGAGGCTCATAAACCTCACCCCACATATGTTTCCTTGCCTTAGATTACATTCTTGGATTTCTGGTGGAAACCATTTCTTGGTTAAAAACTCGTACGTGTTAGCCTTCGGTATTATTGAAAATGGTCATTCATGGCTATTTTCGGCAAAATGGGGGTTGTGTGGCCATTGATCGTCGACCAGAGGCTCATACACCACACCCCACATATGTTTCCTTGTCGTAGATCACATTCTTGGATTTCTGGTGGAGACCATTTCTTGGTCAAAAATCCGTAGGTGTTAGCCTTCGATATTATTGAAAATGGTCATTCATGGCTATTTTCGGCAAAACGGGGGTTGTGTGGCCATTGATCGTCGACTAGAGGCTCATACACCTCACCCCACATATGTTTCCTTGTCGTAGATCACATTCTTGGATTTCTGGTGGAGACCATTTCTTGGTCAAAAATCCGTAGGTGTTAGCCTTCGATATTATTGAAAATGGTCGTTCATGGCTATTTTCGACAAAAATGGGGGTTGTGTGGCCATTGATTATCGACCAGAGGCTCATACACCTCACCCCACATATGTTTCCTTGCCATAGATCACATTCTTGGATTTCTGGTGGAGACCATTTCTTGGTCAAAAATCCGTAGGTGTTAGCCTTCGGTATTATTGTAAATGGTCATTCATGGCTATTTTCGACAAAAATGGGGGTTGTGTGGCCATTGATCATCGACCAGAGGCTCATACACCTCACCCCACATATGTTTCCTTGCCATAGATCACATTCTTGGATTTCTGGTGGAGACCATTTCTTGGTCAAAAATCCGTAGGTCTTAGCCTCTAATATTATTGAAAATGGTCGCTCATGGCTATTTTCAAGGTCGCTCATGGCTATTTTCATAAAAAATGGGGGTTGTGTGGCCATTTATCATCGACTAGAGGCTCATAAACCTCACCCCACATATGTTTCCTTGCCATAGATCACATTCTGGGATTTTTTGGTGGAGACCATTTCTTGGTCAAAAACTCGTACGTGTTAGCCTTCGGTATTATTGAAAATGGTCGTTCATGGCTATTTTCGGCAAAATGGGGGTTCTGTGGCCATTGATCATCGACTAGAGGCTCGTACACCTCACCCCACATATGTTTCCTTGCCATAGATCACATTCTTGGATTTCTGGTGGAGACCATTTCTTGGGCAAAAATCCGAATGTGTTAGCCTTTGGTATTTTTGAAAATGGTCATTCATGGCTATTTTCGACAAAAATGGGGGTTGTGTGGCCATTGATCTTCGACCAGAGGCTCATACACCTCACTACACATATGTTTCCTTGCCATAGATCACATTCTTGGATTTATGGTGGAGACCATTTCTTGGTCAAAAATCCGTAGGTGTTAGCCTTCAGTGTCATTGAAAATGGTCGTTCATGGCTATTTTCGACAAAAATTAGGGTTGTGTGGCCATTGATCGTCGACCAGAGGCTCATACACCTCACCCCACATATGTTTCCTTGCCATAGATCACATTCTTGGATTTCTGGTGGAGACCATTTCTTGGTCAAAAATCCGTAGGTGTTAGCCTTAGGTATTATTGAAAATGGTCGTTCATGGCTATTTTCGACAAAAATGGGGGTTGTGTGGCCATTGATCATCGACCAGACGCTCATACACCTCACCCCACATATGTTTCCTTGCCATAGATCACATTCTTGGATTTCTGGTGGAGACCATTTCTTGGTCTAAAATCCGTAGGTGTTAGCCTCTAGTATTATTGAAAATGGTCGCTCATGGCTATTTTCAAGGTCGCTCATGGCTATTTTCATAAAAAATGGGGGTTGTGTGGCCATTTATCATCGACTAGAGGCTCATAAACCTCACCCCACATATGTTTCATTGCCATAGATCACATTCTTGGATTTCTGGTGGAGACCATTTCTTGGTTAAAAACTCGTACGTGTTAGCCTTCGGTATTATTGAAAATAGTCGTTCATGGCTATTTTCGGCAAAATGGGGGTTGTGTGGCCATTGATCATCGACCAGAGGCTCGTACACCTCACCCCACATATGTTTCCTTGCCATAGATCACATTCTTGGATTTCTGGTGGAGACCATTTCTTGGTCAAAAATCCGTACGTGTTAGCCTTTGGTATTTTTGAAAATGGTCATTCATGGCTATTTTCGACAAAAATGGGGGTTGTGTGGCCATTGATCTTCGACCAGAGGCTCATACACCTCACTACACATATGTTTCCTTGCCATAGATCACATTCTTGGATTTATGGTGGAGACCATTTCTTGGTCAAAAATCCGTAGGTGTTAGCCTTCAGTGTCATTGAAAATGGTCGTTCATGGCTATTTTCGACAAAAATTAGGGTTGTGTGGCCATTGATCGTCGACCCGAGGCTCATACACCTCACCCCACATATGTTTCTTTGCCATAAATCACATTCTTGGATTATTGGTGGAGACCATTTCTTGGTCAAAAATCCGTAGGTGTTAGCCTTCGGTATTATTGAAAATGGTCGTTCATGGCTATTTTCAACAAAAATGGGGGTTGTGTGTCCATTGATCATCGACCAGACGCTCATACACCTCACCCCACATATGTTTCCTTGCCATAGATCACATTCTTGGATTTCTGGTGGAGACCATTTCTTGGTCTAAAATCCGTAGGTGTTAGCCTCTAGTATTATTGAAAATGGTCCCTATGGCTATTTTCAAGGTCGCTCATGGCTATTTTCATAAAAAATGGGGGTTGTGTGGCCATTTATCATCGACTAGAGGCTCATAAACCTCACCCCACATATGTTTCCTTGCCATAGATTACATTCTTGGATTTCTGGTGGAAGCCATTTCTTGGTTAAAAATTCGTACGTGTTAGCCTTCGGTATTATTGAAAATGGTCATTCATGGCTATTTTTGGCAAAATCGGGGTTGTGTGGCCATTGATCATCGACCAGAGGCTCATACACCTCACCCCACATATGTTTCCTTGTCGTAGATCACATTCTTGGATTTCTGGTGGAGACCATTTCTTGGTCTAAAATCCGTAGGTGTTAGCCTCTAGTATTATTGAAAATGGTCGCTCATGGCTATTTTCAAGGTCGCTCATGGCTATTTTCATAAAAAATGGGGGTTGTGTGGCCATTTATCATCGACTAGAGGCTCATAAACCTCACCCCACATATGTTTCCTTGCCATAGATTACATTCTTGGATTTCTGGTGGAAGCCATTTCTTGGTTAAAAACTCGTACGTGTTAGCCTTCGGTATTATTGAAAATGGTCATTCATGGCTATTTTCGGCAAAATGGGGGTTGTGTGGCCATTGATCGTCGACCAGAGGCTCATACACCTCACCCCACAAATGTTTCCTTGTCGTAGATCACATTCTTGGATTTCTGGTGGAGACCATTTCTTGGTCAAAAATCCGTAGGTGTTAGCCTTCGATATTATTGAAAATGGTCGTTCATGGCTATTTTCGACAAAAATGGGGGTTGTGTGGCCATTGATCATCGACCAGAGGCTCATACACCTCACCCCACATATGTTTCCTTGCCATAGATCACATTCTTGGATTTCTGGTGGAGACCATTTCTTGGTCAAAAATCCGTAGGTGTTAGCCTTCGGTATTATTGTAAATGGTCATTCATGGCTATTTTCGACAAAAATGGGGGTTGTGTGGCCATTGATCATCGACCATAGGCTCATACACCTCACCCCACATATGTTTCCTTGCCATAGATCACATTCTTGGATTTCTGGTGGAGACCATTTCTTGGTCAAAAATCCGTAGGTCTTAGCCTCTAATATTATTGAAAATGGTCGCTCATGGCTATTTTCATAAAAAAATGGGGGTTGTGTGGCCATTTATCATCGACTAGAGGCTCATAAATCTCACCCCACATATGTTTCCTTGCCATAGATCACATTCTTGGATTTTTGGTGGAGACCATTTCTTGGTCAAAAACTCGTACGTGTTAGCCTTCGGTATTATTGAAAATGGTCGTTCATGGCTATTTTCGGCAAAATGGGGGTTGTGTGGCCATTGATCATCGACCAGAGGCTCGTACACCTCACCCCACATATGTTTCCTTGCCATAGATTACATTCTAGGATTTCTGGTGGAAACCATTTCTTGGTTAAAAACTCGTACGTGTTAGCCTTCGGTATTATTGAAAATGGTCATTCATGGCTATTTTCGGCAAAATGGGGGTTGTGTGGCCATTGATCGTCGACCAGAGGCTCATACACCTCACCCCACATATGTTTCCTTGTCGTAGATCACATTCTTGGATTTCTGGTGGAGACCATTTCTTGGTCAAAAATCCGTAGGTGTTAGCCTTCGATATTATTGAAAATGGTCGTTCATGGCCATTTTCGACAAAAATGGGGGTTGTGTGGCCATTGATCATCGACCAGAGGCTCATACACCTCACCCCACATATGTTTCCTTGCCATAGATCACATTCTTGGATTTCTGGTGGAGACCATTTCTTGGTCAAAAATCCGTAGGTGTTAGCCTTCGGTATTATTGTAAATGGTCATTCATGGCTATTTTCGACAACAATGTGGGTTGTGTGGCCATTGATCATCGACCAGAGGCTCATACACCTCACCCCACATATGTTTCCTTGCCATAGATCACATTCTTAGATTTCTGGTGGAGACCATTTCTTGGTAAAAAATCCGTAGGTCTTAGCCTCTAATATTATTGAAAATGGTCGCTCATGGCTATTTTCATAAAAAATGGGGGTTGTGTGGCCATTTATCATCGACTAGAGGCTCATAAATCTCACCCCTCATATGTTTCCTTGCCATAGATCACATTCTTGGATTTTTGGTGGAGACCATTTCTTGGTCAAAAACTCGTACGTGTTAGCCTTCGGTATTATTGAAAATGGTCATTCATGGCTATTTTCGGCAAAATGGGGGTTCTCTGGCCATTGATCATCAACCAGAGGCTCGTACACCTCACCCCACATATGTTTCCTTGCCATAGATCAGATTCTTGGATTTCTGGTGGAGACCATTTCTTGGGCAAAAATCCGAATGTGTTAGCCTTTGGTATTTTTGAAAATGGTCATTCATGGCTATTTTCGACAAAAATGTGGGTTGTGTGGCCATTGATCTTCGACTAGAGGCTCATACACCTCACTACACATATGTTTCCTTGCCATAGATCACATTCTTGGATTTATGGTGGAGACCATTTCTTGGTCAAAAATCCGTAGGTGTTAGCCTTCAGTGTCATTGAAAATGGTCGTTCATGGCTATTTTCGACAAAAAATTAGGGTTGTGTGGCCATTGATCGTCGACCAGAGGCTCATACACCTCACCCCACATATGTTTCCTTGCCATAGATCACATTCTTGGATTTTTGGTGGAGACCATTTCTTGGTCAAAAATCCGTAGGTGTTAGCCTTCGGTATTATTGAAAATGGTCGTTCATGGCTATTTTCGACAAAAATGGGGGTTGTGTGGCCATTGATCATCGACCAGACGCTCATACACCTCACCCCACATATGTTTCCTTGCCATAGATCACATTCTTGGATTTCTGGTGGAGACCATTTCTTGGTCTAAAATCCGTAGGTGTTAGCCTCTAGTATTATTGAAAATGGTCGCTCATGGCTATTTTCAAGGTCGCTCATGGCTATTTTCATAAAAAATGGGGGTTGTGTGGCCATTTATCATCGACTAGAGGCTCATAAACCTCACCCCACATATGTTTCCTTGCCATAGATCACATTCTTGGATTTCTGGTGGAGACCATTTCTTGGTTAAAAACTCGTACGTGTTAGCCTTCGGTATTATTGAAAATGGTCGTTCATGGCTATTTTCTGCAAAATGGGGGTTGTGTGGCCATTGATCATCGACCAGAGGCTCATAAACCTCACCCCACATATGTTTCCTTGCCATAGATCACATTCTTGGATTTCTGGTGGAGACCATTTCTTGGTCAAAAATCCGTACGTGTTAGCCTTTGGTATTTTTGAAAATGGTCATTCATGGCTATTTTCGACAAAAATGGGGGTTGTGTGGCCATTGATCTTCGACCAGAGGCTCATACACCTCACTACACATATGTTTCCTTGCCATAGATCACATTCTTGGATTTATGGTGGAGACCATTTCTTGGTCAAAAATCCGTAGGTGTTAGCCTTCAGTGTCATTGAAAATGGTCGTTCATGGCTATTTTCGACAAAAATTAGGGTTGTGTGGCCATTGATCATCGACCAGAGGCTCATACACCTCACCCCACATATGTTTCCTTGCCATAGATCAAATTCTTGGATTTCTGGTGGAGACCATTTCTTGGTCAAAAATCCGTAGGTGTTAGCCTTCGGTATTATTGAAAATGGTCGTTCATGGCTATTTTCGACAAAAATGGGGGTTGTGTGGCCATTGATCATCGACCAGACGCTCATACACCTCACCCCACATATGTTTCCTTGCCATAGATCACATTCTTGGATTTCTGGTGGAGACCATTTCTTGGTCTAAAATCCGTAGGTGTTAGCCTCTAGTATTATTGAAAATGGTCGCTCATGGCTATTTTCAAGGTCGCTCATGGCTATTTTCATAAAAAATGGGGGTTGTGTGGCCATTTATCATCGACTAGAGGCTCATAAACCTCACCCCACATATGTTTCCTTGCCATAGATTACATTCTTGGATTTCTGGTGGAAACCATTTCTTGGTTAAAAACTCGTACGTGTTAGCCTTCGGTATTATTGAAAATGGTCATTCATGGCTATTTTTCGGCAAAATGGGGGTTGTGTGGCCATTGATCGTCGACCAGAGGCTCATACACGTCACCCCACATATGTTTCCTTGTCGTAGATCACATTCTTGGATTTCTGGTGGAGACCATTTCTTGGTCAAAAATCTGTAGGTGTTAGCCTTCGATATTATTGAAAATGGTCGTTCATGGCTATTTTCGACAAAAATGGGGGTTGTGTGGCCATTGATCATCGACCAGAGGCTCATACACCTCACCCCACATATGTTTCCTTGCCATAGATCACATTCTTGGATTTCTGGTGGAGACCATTTCTTGGTCAAAAATCCGTAGGTGTTAGCCTTCGGTATTATTGTAAATGGTCATTCATGGCTATTTTCGACAAAAATGGGGGTTGTGTGGCCATTGATCATCGACCAGAGGCTCATACACCTCACCCCACATATGTTTCCTTGCCATAGATCACATTCTTGGATTTATGGTGGAGACCATTTCTTGGTAAAAAATCCGTAGGTGTTAGCCTTCCGTGTCATTGAAAATGGTCGTTCATGGCTATTTTCGACAAAAATTAGGGTTGTGTGGCCATTGATCGTCGACCAGAGGCTCATACACCTCACCCCACATATGTTTCCTTGCCATAGATCACATTCTTGGATTTCTGGTGGAGACCATTTCTTGGTCAAAAATCCGTAGGTGTTAGCCTTCGGTATTATTGTAAATGGTCATTCATGGCTATTTTCGTCAAAAATGGGGGTTGTGTGGCCATTGATCATCGACCAGACACTCATACACCTCACCCCACATATGTTTCCTTGCCATAGATCACATTCTTGGATTTTTGGTGGAGACCATTTCTTGGTCAAAAACTCGTACGTGTTAGCCTTCGGTATTATTGAAAATGGTCGTTCATGGCTATTTTCGGCAAAATGGGGGTTCTGTGGCCATTGATCATCGACCAGAGGCTCGTACACCTCACCCCACATATGTTTCCTTTCCATAGATCACATTTTTGGATTTCTGGTGGAGACCATTTCTTGGTCAAAAATCCGTAGGTGTTAGCCTTCGGTATTATTGTAAATGGTCATTCATGGCTATTTTCGACAAAAATGGGGGTTGTGTGGCCATTGATCATCGACCAGACGCTCATACACCTCACCCCACATATGTTTCCTGGCCATAGATCACATACTTGGATTTCTAGTGGAGACCATTTCTTGGTCAAAAATCCGTAGGTGTTAGCCTTCGGTATTATTGAAAATGATCGTTCATGGCTATTTTCGACAAAAATGGGGGTTGTGTGGCCATTGATCATCGACCAGAGGCTCATACACCTCACCCCACATATGTTTCCTTGCCATAGATCACATTCTTGGATTTCTGGTGGAGACCATTTCTTGGTCAAAAATCCGTAGGTGTTAGCCTTCGGTATTATTGAAAATGGTCGTTCATGGCTATTTTCGACAAAAATGGGGGTTGTGTGGCCATTGATCATCGACCAGACGCTCATACACCTCACCCCACATATGTTTCCTTGCCATAGATCACATTCTTGGATTTCTGGTGGAGACCATTTCTTGGTCTAAAATCCATAGGTGTTAGCCTCTAGTATTATTGAAAATGGTCGCTCATGGCTATTTTCAAGGTCGCTCATGGCTATTTTCATAAAAAATGGGGGTTGTGTGGCCATTTATCATCGACTAGAGGCTCATAAACCTCGCCCCACATATGTTTCCTTGCCATAGATCACATTCTTGGATTTCTGGTGGAGACCATTTCTTGGTTAAAAACTCGTACGTGTTAGCCTTCGGTATTATTGAAAATGGTCGTTCATGGCTATTTTCGGCAAAATGGGGGTTGTGTGGCCATTCATTATCGACCAGAGGCTCGTACACCTCACCCCACATATGTTTCCTTGCCATAGATCACATTCTTGGATTTCTGGTGGAGACCATTTCTTGGTCAAAAATCCGTAGGTGTTAGCCTTCGGTATTATTGCAAATGGTCATTCATGGCTATTTTCGACAAAAATGGGGGTTGTGTGGCCATTGATCATCGACCAGAGGCTCATACACCTCACCCCACATATGTTTCCTTGCCATAGATCACATTCTTGGATTTCTGGTGGAGACCATTTCTTGGTCAAAAATCCGTAGGTGTTAGCCTTCGGTATTATTGTAAATGGTCATTCATGGCTATTTTCGACAAAAATGGGGGTTGTGTGGCCATTGATCATCGACCAGAGGCTCATACACCTCACCCCACATATGTTTCCTTGCCATAGATCACATTCTTGGATTTATGGTGGAGACCATTTCTTGGTAAAAAATCCGTAGGTGTTAGCCTTCCGTGTCATTGAAAATGGTCGTTCATGGCTATTTTCGACAAAAATTAGGGTTGTGTGGCCATTGATCGTCGACCAGAGGCTCATACACCTCACCCCACATATGTTTCCTTGCCATAGATCACATTCTTGGATTTCTGGTGGAGACCATTTCTTGGTCAAAAATCCGTAGGTGTTAGCCTTCGGTATTATTGTAAATGGTCATTCATGGCTATTTTCGTCAAAAATGGGGGTTGTGTGGCCATTGATCATCGACCAGACACTCATACACCTCACCCCACATATGTTTCCTTGCCATAGATCACATTCTTGGATTTTTGGTGGAGACCATTTCTTGGTCAAAAACTCGTACGTGTTAGCCTTCGGTATTATTGAAAATGGTCGTTCATGGCTATTTTCGGCAAAATGGGGGTTCTGTGGCCATTGATCATCGACCAGAGGCTCGTACACCTCACCCCACATATGTTTCCTTTCCATAGATCACATTTTTGGATTTCTGGTGGAGACCATTTCTTGGTCAAAAATCCGTAGGTGTTAGCCTTCGGTATTATTGTAAATGGTCATTCATGGCTATTTTCGACAAAAATGGGGGTTGTGTGGACATTGATCATCGACCAGACGCTCATACACCTCACCCCACATATGTTTCCTGGCCATAGATCACATACTTGGATTTCTGGTGGAGACCATTTCTTGGTCAAAAATCCGTAGGTGTTAGCCTTCGGTATTATTGAAAATGATCGTTCATGGCTATTTTCGACAAAAATGGGGGTTGTGTGGCCATTGATCATCGACCAGAGGCTCATACACCTCACCCCACATATGTTTCCTTGCCATAGATCACATTCTTGGATTTCTGGTGGAGACCATTTCTTGGTCAAAAATCCGTAGGTGTTAGCCTTCCGTGTCATTGAAATGGTCGTTCATGGCTATTTTCGACAAAAATTAGGGTTGTGTGGCCATTGATCATCGACCAGACGCTCATACACCTCACCCCACATATGTTTCCTTGCCATAGATCACATTCTTGGATTTCTGGTGGAGACCATTTCTTGGTCAAAAATCCGTAGGTGTTAGCCTTCGGTATTATTGTAAATGGTCATTCATGGCTATTTTCGTCAAAAATGGGGGTTGTGTGGCCATTGATCATCGACCAGACACTCATACACCTCACCCCACATATGTTTCCTTGCCATAGATCACATTCTTGGATTTTTGGTGGAGACCATTTCTTGGTCAAAAACTCGTACGTGTTAGCCTTCGGTATTATTGAAAATGGTCGTTCATGGCTATTTTCGGCAAAATGGGGGTTCTGTGGCCATTGATCATCGACCAGAGGCTCGTACACCTCACCCCACATATGTTTCCTTTCTATAGATCACATTTTTGGATTTCTGGTGGAGACCATTTCTTGGTCAAAAATCCGTAGGTGTTAGCCTTCGGTATTATTGTAAATGGTCATTCATGGCTATTTTCGACAAAAATGGGGGTTGTGTGGCCATTGATCATCGACCAGACGCTCATACACCTCACCCCACATATGTTTCCTGGCCATAGATCACATACTTGGATTTCTGGTGGAGACCATTTCTTGGTCAAAAATCCGTAGGTGTTAGCCTTCGGTATTATTGAAAATGATCGTTCATGGCTATTTTCGACAAAAATGGGGGTTGTGTGGCCATTGATCATCGACCAGAGGCTCATACACCTCACCCCACATATGTTTCCTTGCCATAGATCACATTCTTGGATTTCTGGTGGAGACCATTTCTTGGTCAAAAATCCGTAGGTGTTAGCCTTCGGTATTATTGAAAATGGTCGTTCATGGCTATTTTCGACAAAAATGGGGGTTGTGTGGCCATTGATCATCGACCAGACGCTCATACACCTCACCCCACATATGTTTCCTTGCCATAGATCACATTCTTGGATTTCTGGTGGAGACCATTTCTTGGTCTAAAATCCATAGGTGTTAGCCTCTAGTATTATTGAAAATGGTCGCTCATGGCTATTTTCAAGGTCGCTCATGGCTATTTTCATAAAAAATGGGGGTTGTGTGGCCATTTATCATCGACTAGAGGCTCATAAACCTCGCCCCACATATGTTTCCTTGCCATAGATCACATTCTTGGATTTCTGGTGGAGACCATTTCTTGGTTAAAAACTCGTACGTGTTAGCCTTCGGTATTATTGAAAATGGTCGTTCATGGCTATTTTCGGCAAAATGGGGGTTGTGTGGCCATTCATTATCGACCAGAGGCTCGTACACCTCACCCCACATATGTTTCCTTGCCATAGATCACATTCTTGGATTTCTGGTGGAGACCATTTCTTGGTCAAAAATCCGTAGGTGTTAGCCTTCGGTATTATTGTAAATGGTCATTCATGGCTATTTTCGACAAAAATGGGGGTTGTGTGGCCATTGATCATCGACCAGAGGCTCATACACCTCACCCCACATATGTTTCCTTGCCATAGATCACATTCTTGGATTTCTGGTGGAGACCATTTCTTGGTCAAAAATCCGTAGGTGTTAGCCTTCGGTATTATTGTAAATGGTCATTCATGGCTATTTTCGACAAAAATGGGGGTTGTGTGGCCATTGATCATCGACCAGAGGCTCATACACCTCACCCCACATATGTTTCCTTGCCATAGATCACATTCTTGGATTTATGGTGGAGACCATTTCTTGGTAAAAAATCCGTAGGTGTTAGCCTTCCGTGTCATTGAAAATGGTCGTTCATGGCTATTTTCGACAAAAATTAGGGTTGTGTGGCCATTGATCGTCGACCAGAGGCTCATACACCTCACCCCACATATGTTTCCTTGCCATAGATCACATTCTTGGATTTCTGGTGGAGACCATTTCTTGGTCAAAAATCCGTAGGTGTTAGCCTTCGGTATTATTGTAAATGGTCATTCATGGCTATTTTCGACAAAAATGGGGGTTGTGTGGCCATTGATCATCGACCAGACACTCATACACCTCACCCCACATATGTTTCCTTGCCATAGATCACATTCTTGGATTTTTGGTGGAGACCATTTCTTGGTCAAAAACTCGTACGTGTTAGCCTTCGGTATTATTGAAAATGGTCGTTCATGGCTATTTTCGGCAAAATGGGGGTTCTGTGGCCATTGATCATCGACCAGAGGCTCGTACACCTCACCCCACATATGTTTCCTTTCCATAGATCACATTTTTGGATTTCTGGTGGAGACCATTTCTTGGTCAAAAATCCGTAGGTGTTAGCCTTCGGTATTATTGTAAATGGTCATTCATGGCTATTTTCGACAAAAATGGGGGTTGTGTGGCCATTGATCATCGACCAGACGCTCATACACCTCACCCCACATATGTTTCCTGGCCATAGATCACATACTTGGATTTCTGGTGGAGACCATTTCTTGGTCAAAAATCCGTAGGTGTTAGCCTTCGGTATTATTGAAAATGATCGTTCATGGCTATTTTCGACAAAAATGGGGGTTGTGTGGCCATTGATCATCGACCAGAGGCTCATACACCTCACCCCACATATGTTTCCTTGCCATAGATCACATTCTTGGATTTCTGGTGGAGACCATTTCTTGGTCAAAAATCCGTAGGTGTTAGCCTTCGGTATTATTGAAAATGGTCGTTCATGGCTATTTTCGACAAAAATGGGGGTTGTGTGGCCATTGATCATCGACCAGACGCTCATACACCTCACCCCACATATGTTTCCTTGCCATAGATCACATTCTTGGATTTCTGGTGGAGACCATTTCTTGGTCTAAAATCCATAGGTGTTAGCCTCTAGTATTATTGAAAATGGTCGCTCATGGCTATTTTCAAGGTCGCTCATGGCTATTTTCATAAAAAATGGGGGTTGTGTGGCCATTTATCATCGACTAGAGGCTCATAAACCTCGCCCCACATATGTTTCCTTGCCATAGATCACATTCTTGGATTTCTGGTGGAGACCATTTCTTGGTTAAAAACTCGTACGTGTTAGCCTTCGGTATTATTGAAAATGGTCGTTCATGGCTATTTTCGGCAAAATGGGGGTTGTGTGGCCATTCATTATCGACCAGAGGCTCGTACACCTCACCCCACATATGTTTCCTTGCCATAGATCACATTCTTGGATTTCTGGTGGAGACCATTTCTTGGTCAAAAATCCGTAGGTGTTAGCCTTCGGTATTATTGTAAATGGTCATTCATGGCTATTTTCGACAAAAATGGGGGTTGTGTGGCCATTGATCATCGACCAGAGGCTCATACACCTCACCCCACATATGTTTCCTTGCCATAGATCACATTCTTGGATTTCTGGTGGAGACCATTTCTTGGTCAAAAATCCGTAGGTGTTAGCCTTCGGTATTATTGTAAATGGTCATTCATGGCTATTTTCGACAAAAATGGGGGTTGTGTGGCCATTGATCATCGACCAGAGGCTCATACACCTCACCCCACATATGTTTCCTTGCCATAGATCACATTCTTGGATTTATGGTGGAGACCATTTCTTGGTAAAAAATCCGTAGGTGTTAGCCTTCAGTGTCATTGAAAATGGTCGTTCATGGCTATTTTCGACAAAAATTAGGGTTGTGTGGCCATTGATCGTCGACCAGAGGCTCATACACCTCACCCCACATATGTTTCCTTGCCATAGATCACATTCTTGGATTTCTGGTGGAGACCATTTCTTGGTCAAAAATCTGTAGGTGTTAGCCTTCGGTATTATTGTAAATGGTCATTCATGGCTATTTTCGACAAAAATGGGGGTTGTGTGGCCATTGATCATCGACCAGACACTCATACACCTCACCCCACATATGTTTCCTTGCCATAGATCACATTCTTGGATTTTTGGTGGAGACCATTTCTTGGTCAAAAACTCGTACGTGTTAGCCTTCGGTATTATTGAAAATGGTCGTTCATGGCTATTTTCGGCAAAATGGGGGTTCTGTGGCCATTGATCATCGACCAGAGGCTCGTACACCTCACCCCACATATGTTTCCTTTCCATAGATCACATTTTTGGATTTCTGGTGGAGACCATTTCTTGGTCAAAAATCCGTAGGTGTTAGCCTTCGGTATTATTGTAAATGGTCATTCATGGCTATTTTCGACAAAAATGGGGGTTGTGTGGCCATTGATCATCGACCAGACGCTCATACACCTCACCCACATATGTTTCCTGGCCATAGATCACATTCTTGGATTTCTGGTGGAGACCATTTCTTGGTCAAAAATCCGTAGGTGTTAGCCTTCGGTATTATTGAAAATGATCGTTCATGGCTATTTTCGACAAAAATGGGGGTTGTGTGGCCATTGATCATCGACCAGAGGCTCATACACCTCACCCCACATATGTTTCCTTGCCATAGATCACATTCTTGGATTTCTGGTGGAGACCATTTCTTGGTCAAAAATCCGTAGGTGTTAGCCTTCGGTATTATTGAAAATGGTCGTTCATGGCTATTTTCGACAAAAATGGGGGTTGTGTGGCCATTGATCATCGACCAAACGCTCATACACCTCACCCCACATATGTTTCCTTGCCATAGATCACATTCTTGGATTTCTGGTGGAGACCATTTCTTGGTCTAAAATCCATAGGTGTTAGCCTCTAGTATTATTGAAAATGGTCGCTCATGGCTATTTTCAAGGTCGCTCATGGCTATTTTCATAAAAAATGGGGGTTGTGTGGCCATTTATCATCGACTAGAGGCTCATAAACCTCGCCCCACATATGTTTCCTTGCCATAGATCACATTCTTGGATTTCTGGTGGAGACCATTTCTTGGTTAAAAACTCGTACGTGTTAGCCTTCGGTATTATTGAAAATGGTCGTTCATGGCTATTTTCGGCAAAATGGGGGTTGTGTGGCCATTCATTATCGACCAGAGGCTCGTACACCTCACCCCACATATGTTTCCTTGCCATAGATCACATTCTTGGATTTCTGGTGGAGACCATTTCTTGGTCAAAAATCCGTACGTGTTAGCCTTTGGTATTTTTGAAAATGGTCATTCATGGCTATTTTCGACAAAAATGGGGGTTGTGTGGCCATTGATCTTCGACCAGAGGCTCATACACCTCACTACACATATGTTTCCTTGCCATAGAACACATTCTTGGATTTATGGTGGAGACCATTTCTTGGTCAAAAATCCGTAGGTGTTAGCCTTCAGTGTCATTGAAAATGGTCGTTCATGGCTATTTTCGACAAAAATTAGGGTTGTGTGGCCATTGATCGTCGACCAGAGGCTCATACACCTCACCCCACATATGTTTCCTTGCCATAGATCACATTCTTGGATTTATGGTGGAGACCATTTCTTGGTCAAAAATCCGTAGGTGTTAGCCTTCGGTATTATTGTAAATGGTCATTCATGGCTATTTTCGACAAAAATGGGGGTTGTGTGGCCATTGATCATCGACCAGACACTCATACACCTCACCCCACATATGTTTCCTTGCCATAGATCACATTCTTGGATTTTTGGTGGAGACCATTTCTTGGTCAAAAACTCGTACGTGTTAGCCTTCGGTATTATTGAAAATGGTCGTTCATGGCTATTTTCGGCAAAATGGGGGTTCTGTGGCCATTGATCATCGACCAGA
>NW_023367021.1:0-60618 GCF_902167145.1 Zea mays | reverse complement strand
CCGACATTACTTCGAGCGGTTAGGCTCTAATGAAGCACCGTGCTCCGATACCAATTGAAAGTCGCCTAGAGGGGGGTGAATAGGGCTAAACTGAAATTTACAAAGCTTAAGCACAACTACAAGCCGGGGTTAGCGTTAGAATTAAAATCGAGTCCGAGAGAGAGGGCGAAAACAAATCACAAGCAAATAAAGAGTGTGACACGGTGATTTGTTTTACCGAGGTTCGGTTCTTGCAAACCTACTCCTCGTTGAGGTGGTCACAAAGACCGGGTCTCTTTCAACCCTTTCCCTCTCTCAAACGGTCACTTAGACCGAGTGAGCTTCTCTTCTCAAACAAACGGGACACTAAGTCCCCGCAAGGACCACCACACAATTGATGTCTCTTGCCTTGGTTACAATTGAGTTGATCACAAGAAAGAATGAAGAAGAAAAAGCAATCCAAGCGCAAGAGCTCAAATGAACACAAGTCACTCTCTCTAGTCACTAATTTATTTGGAATGATCTTTGGACTTGGGAGAGGATTTGATCTCTTTGGTATGTCTTGTATTGAATGCTATAGCTCTTGTAAGGTGTAGGAAGTCTGAAAACTTGGATGAAATGAATGTGGGGTGGTTGGGGGTATTTATAGCCCCAACCACCAAAAGTGGCCGTTGGGAGGCTGTCTATCGCATGGCGCACCGGACAGTCCGGTGCGCCAGCCACGTCACCCGACCGTTAGGGTTCGACCGTTGGCGCTTCTGTCTTCTGGGTCACCGAACAGTCCGGCGGTGCACCGGACAGTCACTGTACACTGTCCGGTTCGCCTTCTGGCGCTGCTCTGACTCTGGCGCGCTCTATAGCGTATTGAATGCGTTTTGCAGACGACCGTTGGCGCGAAGTAGCCGTTGCTCTGCTGGCACACCGGACAGTCCGGTGTTACATCGGACAGTCCGGTGAATTATAGCGGAGCGGTCTCCCAATTTCCCGAGACTGGCAAGTTTGGAGTTGAATTCCCTGGTGCACCGGACAGTCCGGTGCGCGAGACCAGGGCTGCTTTCGGTTTAACTTTGCTCCCTTTGTTTGAACCCTTTCTTTTGACTTTTATTGGTTTGTTGTGAACCTTTGGCACCTGTAGAACTCATAATCTAGAGCAAACTAGTTAGTCCAATAATTTGTGTTGGTCAATTCAACCACCAAAATTTTTGTTGGAAAAGGTTTGACCCTATTTCCCTTTCACCATCCACTAGTACAGAGAAGCTCTATAGTGGCGGTCGTAAACCTATTTACAGTGGCGTTTTTCGTAACCGCCAGTGCTAGGGGCCAGTAGAAATCATTTTTACAGACGGGTAACTGAGGACCGCCAGTGAAAATCGATTTCACTGGCGGTCGGCGTAATAAAACCGCCACTGCAAATTATTTTCAGGAAACATAAAACAAATTTTAAAAATAGCAAAAAAATTATTTTTATTAGGGGAGGCCTCGGCCCACCCATCCCACATGCCCGTCTCCGTCGAAGTCGCAGCAACTGAGGACCGCCAGTGGAAATCGATTTTCACTGGCGGTCGGCGTAATAAAACCGCCAATGCAAATCGTTTCCAGGAAACATAAAACAAATTTTAAAAATAGCAAAAAAAATATTTTTATTAGGGGAGGCCTCGGCCCACCCAATCCACATGCCGTCTCCGTCGAAGTCGCAAGTCGCAACATTTTCGTGCACTACGTGGTTGCTTGAAATTGAACCCCTGACCTCACCCTCACGCGTACCCTTCTCTATCACTCTGTCTATGTCATGATTTGTGTCTAGTTTGTAGTTTTGTTGCCCACATATTACAAACAAATGAGTGTAAATTGCTTGTTTGAGACCGTAAACAAATTCAAAAAAAAAGTTATCAACTACAAAGTTGAATAATTTTTGAAGTTCTATAACTTTCATTTTGACACTTTTTTCATCCGAGGACGCTTGCAAAATTTGAATTTTAAATTTGACAAATTTAGATACAATTTTTGAGAGCCGAAATGATTTCAGATAAAAAAAGTTATCAACTACAAAGTTTTATAACTTTCAGAGATCTACAACTTTTATTTTGATGGTTTCATCATACGAGGTGGTTTGAAAAACTCGAAAAATTAAGGATAAAAATTTCTAGTGGTGATTCCTTAAGGAAACCGCCACTAGAAATCGATTTTTACAGGCGGTTTCTTAAGAAATCCGCCACTAGAAATCATGGATTTCTACTGGCGGTTTTCATAAGGAACCTCCTCTGGAAATACGCCTGTAAAAATGTATCGCACCGCAGTCTTTGAGCCTTTTTTCTACTAGTGATCCCCTCCTGTAAAATGTACATACATACCCTAGAAAAAAAAATAAAAGTATTGTAGGCACGCCCTACAGTAACGTACCCTAAAAAAATTAGGATTACTGTACGAGAACAATTATGTTTAAAATGAGGATTAAATGAACTTATATAGTTACCACAAAGTTATAGTTGGAATCGTGGTGTAATGGATTTTGGTTGTACTTTTATGTAAACTCTATATCTGAGTGTGTTTGGTTTGGCTTTTGGTCCATAAAAGTCAATCCAAAACGCTGGATTCAGAAAACAGTTTTTTGTAAAAGCCGATTTTCTCGTAGCGTAAAACTAAAAGCGCCTCTATACATGCTTTTAACGACTTTCGGATTGAACTGTAAAAATATATATGGAAGAGTTTTAAACAGCTTTTAGTTGTTTCTACCAAACGGTTTTTAGATTTTTAACAGCCCACAGCCTACAACATTTGTTTTTACAGCACACAATAGTTGTTTTATGTCACATCCCAACTAAACGGACCCTTTACTAGTTTCAACTTTCTTGAAAATGGGTTTGTTGGAGCATAAGAAGTGTTTTGAGGAACAATTTGTATGACAATATTACGATCCGAACACATATGTTGGTTTTTTTTATGTATATGGACAACACATTGTTTAATTTCGAACATCACATGTGCAAAAAGGAGGATTTATTTAAATATAGATTGTATGTGTCATAAATTTCCTTTTGAATATAAACCATTAGGTCATCCCAAGTTTAACTATGTATATTTTTTTAATTTTTGTTTATTAAATTTATTTTTGTAGTAAAATTGAGACAGCAGTTAGATCATCATAAAATCGTATATGCCTTTCTGTGTGTGTTGACAAGCAAAAGTAGGGGGAAAAATAAAAACAATATATTTTTAGGGAAGAAAAAATATGGAACCTTTCCACAGAAAGTAGCCGAGATCATATCGCCCATCCAGCCCGGCGGCCCGTTAACAAACGGAACTGATGAACACGGGCCAAGTAGCGGCACAGAACATGAGCAAGAGCTCATTATTCATGCGTGTGATTTAACTACAGTTACCCGTGCTAATAATAATACAACTAAATGCGCGTGAGCACGAACTCGGGAAGCAATGAATGAGATGGAACGGATCGAGGGCGTTTCCCCGTCCCGCCGCCGTGAGAAATGAATGGGCGAGCCCTGGAGCTGCTCCTGCTCATCATGGCATGGGTAGATTATTGATGCATATGGGCTCGGGAAGCTAGCTAGCCGCGCCCGCGCGTACGTGCTCCACTACCGCTACGGCTGCATGCAATCCAATGCAACGAACAGGCTCGATCGGTTTTGCAGCCAAAATCCACTCAAGATCACCGCGCAATTAATTACTGCGCGCGCGCCACACATCTCGACTCGCTCATGCATGCACGCACGCTGATTGCACACGTTCACATCCATCGTCACTTCACTGCATCCAGTCCACACCCATGCATCTCTCTCATCCCAGAGTACATATATGACAAGTGTTCTGCTCTTCGTTCGTTGCTGCTTGTGTTGTGATATGGTATACGCGGTAAAACAGTAGCTTGGATACGTACCTAGCTAGCTCTTCGTTCGTTGCTGCTTGTGTTGTGACAGACAGCATGTCAACAATGGCGATGGTGCCATGTGGCGGTGACGACGCGGAATGGTGCAATATGATGGAGGCCATCAACCACCTGATGATGTCTTCCATGTCCTCGCCGCACGTCGCCATGGGCGCCAGCAGGTGAGTTTACTTAATTTGGAGCGTGATCACGTACGTGTGCACGCACAATTGGTTTTTCACAGTAGTCTAGCAGGCCCGCCGGTCTGCTTCTTCAATTCGTTCGCCTGACAACTCTCGACCTTCATCTCCCCCCCTCCTCCGTCCTTCCTGATGTCAGGGCGGAAGATTGCCTGTCGATCGCCGCCGCTCCTCCCGGGCCCGGCGGTCACCGGAGCTGCTGCGAAGACCAAGTCCTCGAAGCCTCTTCTGATGGCGCATTTGCTGCACCACCCGACTGCTTATCGTCGTCGGCTCTGACGAACCTGCAGAGGTCCGGTTCTTTCGTTGATCCAGCAAACAAGCCAGGATACGGCCATGATACCGATGCTGAGCTCGTTCTTGTGTACTGCTGGTCGATGAATGATAATTATTAAGTCGCGGCACGTTGCAGTTGCAGGGAAGAGGACGACGACAGTTTGTACTTGCCCATGTACTACTCATCTGCGCCACCGCCAGCCGTCGTCAGCGATCAGTACTGCCCCGAACAACTCCCACCGCTGCCTGCTGCCGGTGCAATGACGGGCCTCGACGAGGCGCTCATGCTGCCGTTCACCGACATCGATCTTGAGGCCTTCGACAACGCCGAAGAGCAAAAAGCCTCCTGTCCCAAATGGTTATGATGCCGCCGACGGTTGAACACCCCGCCGCCGCCGGGACGCGAGCCCCAATCATCATTGATGGTACGGCGACCGTTGGCCAAAATGTAGGTGGTGGTGTCGTCCACGCTCATCAGAAGGCGGCCATGACGACCATAGAGGACTCCAGCTGCTTCCGACGAGGAGCCAGCTGTGTCGACGACGACATGGCCGTCGTCATTCACCATGTCGAGCGTCGTCGTCAAGCAGGCTCTACCGCCGTGGCGCTATTGCCGCCGCCGCAGCCGTCACTGCCGCGGCCGCGTGCAAGGGCGAGCGGCGGCGCGGGCGAGCGGTCAGCTCCGGCGGCCGCCGGGAAGACGAGGATGGACCACATCGGCTTCGACGAGCTGCGCAAGTACTTCTACATGGCCCATCACCAGGGCGGCCAGGGAGATGAACGTGGGGCTCACCGTGCTCAAGAAGCGCTGCCGCGAGCTCGGCGTGGCGCGGTGGCCTCACCGGAAGATGAAGAGCCTCAAGTCCCTCATGGCCAACGTACAGGTGACGATCACACAGAGCACACGTTTTTCTCTCTCCACTGATGCACGATCGAATCACGCATGCATGCAGAAAACGCACAATCTGGTGAATCGCATTCCCCAAATAAGCACCAGTAATTATCCATCAAAAGCCATGTCGATCGTTCGTCCTAATAAATGCAAGTTGATTGCATGCGTGCAGGAAATGGGGAACGGCATGTCGCCGGTGGCTGTGCGCATGAGCTTGCGGCGCATGGAGACGTACTGCGCGCTCATGGAGGAGAAACCCATGGATCGAGCTCACGGACCGGACGAAGAGGCTGCGGCAGGCCCTGCTTCAAGGAGAGCTACAAGCGGAGGAAGGCGGCCGCAGGCAACGCTATCGAGACGGATCACATTGTCTACAGCTTTGGACGAGCATCGTCGTTACAAGCAGCAGCTGCTGCCTCCGCCAACTGCGGGTAGTACCAGTGCTGACGACCGCCATGGCCAGAGGCAGGCCGTTTCTTTTGCTACTGAAAGGGTCGATAAGCTAGTGACGTACGTTATACACAGGACAAACATATATAACTCATGGCAGGGGGATGCACGACGACACTAATATATGACTAAGGGATTGATACGCAGTTGGTGGATGCAACAGTCGAGCTCTTTGCACGCGATGAATAAATATGGAGTCTGATCGCGGCGTATCCATGTCCTAACTTTTTTGAAATTTAGCAATTTTTATGTTTTATTTTCACAAATATACCATTTTCAGTTTTATTTTTTAAAATAGACCCATAGGTTCGGTGCCAAAGCTATTGAGTCTAGCTCACATTGCCGACGCCAATGTTTGTGGTGCCTAGGTCTCGGCCACGAATGATGGCGTGGAGGCGGCATTATTGTAACACCCTAAATTTGTGGATAAAATTTTTTTTCCTAAACATCTACCAAATTCAGGTGTTACCTTTTGCATCTCTAGAATCAAGTTAATTAGGAGAGAGGTTAATTATTTATTGTCAAAATAATGTAAGTCATGAATTGTTGCATCATGCTGAGTCTAAAATATTATTTGAATTGATGCACATGTTTAATTTAGTTTGAATTTGAAACTTGGTTTGAATTAATTGAAACCCCCTAGAAAAAATAAAATAGAAAAGACACTAATTTTTTTCTAGAAATAGAAAAAACTCATTTTGGCCCAAAACAGACTAGCCGGTCCAACCCACGCGCAACGCTCTCTTACTCTCTCATTTCATTAAATTGATGCATATCTCGCGCGCGCTCTTACTCTCTCATTTCTTTGAATTGATGCACATCTTTCAATCTAGAAAAAAAACAGTTCCCAACGACACATCACTTTACAAAATTTAACCAAATATTTATAGGACATCTCTTGAAGTGTCAGAAATATATTACACCTTGTTGGGCTGCTCTATCTGTCGCAGTGGAACTAGCTAGCAAGGCCACAACAGCCGGTCTTCATCCATGTCCCATGGCATGTGGCCTTCCTCCAATCCTAAAGCGCCACATGTCTTTGTTAGTGATATGAGGCTTTTATTGTTGAAGCTTAATCTGTATTGATTCACGCCGCTTTTCTGTTACCATTAACGTTTGCGTTACAACTATATTCGAATAAACGGTTATTTCGAGATAAACCTTACTTCTGATAAAGCAATGTTTTCGTATGAATACCCGTTTGAAGGAAACATTACTTTATCTCGTGGCAGCTGCACTGGGTACACACGCGTAGATATATGTAGGGGCACTGTCAGCTAGGAGTGTTCCACGATGTCATACATTGCCGATATTTTTCTTGTCAAATCTAGACGTGGCAGTGCACTCCACAGCAAAAAAGAAAGAGGAGCAGAGCGCCATTTGTCAATCAATGCTAAAGGAGAGTGAGATTAACAACTAATCCACGGTTATTATAAGCCATCCCGTGAAAACGTCACGGGAAAGAAAACGTTACAAGTGCTACCTGCATTTCGTCTGTCTCCGAAAACGATCCATGGTACTTTATCTGTTTCTTTTAAGTTGTCGCTGGATAGTTAAACTGTATACTGTCTAGCGACAACTAAAATGAAACGGAGAAAGATAACTAACCTCTGCGGTGTATTTCTAATTCTTCGCCAGATGAAGCCTCCTGCTGCTGCCCTCCTCCTCCCGTGCAACTAGGTACGGGTTTGAAAACCAACGGAAGATTTTGTCTCTTTGACATGAGAGGTATCACATGTTTTTGTGCGCTGGCATGACCTATGGTATTGCCCTCCGTCCCAGTCAGTTTCTTCATTGTTATTGCCGTCTCCTTTGACAATGTCGTATCACATTTAGCCATTGTTCGATTATTTTTATTATACATGGAATGGATTAGAATTAGAAAAATTAAGTAGATATTTGACTTATTTAAAATTTAAATTCACTCAATCTATATAGATAGAGAGCGAAACTGAACAAAAATCTTATACAGAAAGAACGTGTGTGTACGATGGATGGGGTCCCGTGCGTAGGTTACTCCAAAGTCGAAGGTAGCATACATTAGAGACTTTTTTCGCTACATGGGTTGCAGAGCCTCCACGTCCACGCACCACAGGTTGCATTGCGATTTGGTGCTTTCCGATAATTTATTCATTTATTCAGTAGCGTTGGCACCTGGCGGTCGTGACCGACCGAACTTGTAGCTCCACGGAGTAATCTGCTCGAAACTCCTACGGATGCTTGCCTGCATGCCAACATACAATTGCGTGTGCGTCATATCACGTGAACCAAAAAAAACAATGGACAAGATGCGTCATATATTATTTTCATGTTTGTGCTGAAATTATTTCTCTGTCCTACAACGGCTTGGCTAGGATTTGCAGAACACTGGTGGCGGGTGCGGCGGCTACTTTTCTTTGTTTGGTGTAGTCGTTTGTCTTTTCCCCAATAAATAATCCAGAAATTGAATAGAGCATGCTGCGCACAAGGAAAGCTGAGCTGAGCTGAGCTGAGCAGAAACGACGGCGTACGTACCCAGAGGTTAGACGTGGTGACGCTGGGGAGGCTCCGGTTCCTCCTAAGCCTCGTGATCCTCACCGACCCCCTCGGAGGCGAGCCGCCGTCCTCCTCCGAGGAGACCTCGCGCCCGTCGGCGCAGGGCTTCCCGCGACCGTGCTCGTCGCCGCCGAAGCAGGTGGACACAGACGACGAGGAGGAGGACGACGCCGGCGAGCACCACGGGGCGTCGGGCCCCGCCGCGTCGCGCTCGTGGTCGTCGCCGTGTCTGCTCTTGCCGCTTGCCGGCGCCGGAGCCGGCGCGGGCTTGCTCCAGGTCCGAGAGAAGAGTCCCACGCCGGCGCTCGGCGTCCTCCGGAAGGCGCCGCCGCTGCGGAACCACCTCGGCGGCGGCCTCCTGCTGCCGTCGCCGGCGCAGCCGTAGTAGTAGGGGCCCTGGAGCACGGCCTTCGGGGACGGAAGCAGCGGGGTGTCCGCCGCCGCGAACGACGCCACCTGCTGCAGCCGCGGGGGCAGCTTCAGCGGCACGGGGACGGGGCGCGCCTGGTCGTCGTGCTGTTCGTCGTCGCCGCCGCCGCCGCCGCCTTCGGGAACGGGGCCGGCGTTGGTGGCGGCCGGAGCCGCGGCGGTGGGCGGCGGCGGCGGCCTTGGGCTTCCCGGGCGCCTCCTCCCAGAGGAACGGCCACGGTGACGGGCGAGCGGCGCGGCGGCGTGTCCGGCGGGCCGCCCGGGAACGCCGCGCCGAAGCCCAGGTCGGCCACCCGCGACCGCGAGCGCGCACGCACGGCGAGCAGCGCGGGCGGCGGCGGAAGGGCGCCGGCTTCCTGCACGGCGTCGCCGGAGCGTCCGCTTTCATGGCTTGGTGTATGGAGTTCTGGACGACAGTGGCGCTCCGCACTCTGTCTGGCAGTGGTATCGTGCGCACTCTCTGCGCTGTGTTGGACTTGGATGGCTATAATAAAGCTCGCGGACGGTCGCAGGCGGGCGCGGTGAGTGGAGCACGGAGACGTACGCGTCTGCGTCTGCGACACGGTAGATGCAGTGGCGGTGGAGGAGACGGGAGTGGCCGAAGAAGCGGAGGGGAGGGAGGGAGGGAGCGGGGGAGAGGAGCGTGTCCGAAGGCGTGATCGTGACCGGTGACCCTCCAGGCCGGCCTCGGCCTCCCTGATAAATGGAAGCCGCGATACGCCGTGACGGCATGCGCTCGCGATTACAGCTGGGGTCCCGTCCAATCCCGCTCTGCAATACCAATTCGCAACCGACCGACCCAGGAATAGGATGGCTGGCTGGCTGGCTGGCTGGACAAAGACGGGGAGGAACCCGGACTGGGAACGCGGCCGGCCCCGGACCCGAAGTCTGTAGCCAGTCCGTTGCCAGAAGGCTGAAGGCGCGCGGTTGCGTTGCACGAGCGATGCATGAAAGAAACGACCCTGCAATGCATTGCATGCGTGGCGGTGCGTTGCGCGCCTGCTGTCGCGTCCGCCGAGTGTAGATGTAGCCACGCTACCACCGTGATCCGCGACTGGTAACGACCGAAAAAAAATGTTGATAGGCTATGAACTCCATTTTGCTAGAAGATTCCTATTTTTCAAAGGAAACAATTAACTAATTTTCAATGAAAATGAGGATAGCAAACTAGCCTTTAATTTAAAATTGTAGCAGCAGTTTGTTAAAAATGAGGATCCGCGAGTGGTTTATTTACAGCCAGAAAAGGAACAGCTCGACCATGATCACTTAACCAAGATTTTTCCCCTGCATCACCGGTCCTATCGCACACTTTATGGTTAGTTTGGGAACTTCATTAATTCATATTTTTCCAAAAAAAATGATCTAATATTTTTTAGTAAAAAAAAGCCTTGGAAAATTAATTAGCATTTACTGACATTCAGTCCTTCGATACAAAGGGTCTCATTATCACCGAAGAAGAAGTGCAATGGATGTGATTCAAGAGGGCTATCCGTGAATACATTTTATTTTTTTATATAACTTATCGGTTATGTAACAAGAATGCTAATATTTTATATGGTGCTCATTGGCGTGACATTTGGCACTATTAGATGGGGTTATTGGTTAAAGGTTTCTTAGAGCAAAATTATAGAGGTTACTGCTATAGACAGCTTAGAATAAGAGGATTTCTCACACTCTTTGTTTTGGTCTTCTCCTTGTTCTACGGTAAAAGCTGTGAAATTTTGAAATAAATGTAATAAATACAATTGTCTGGGGCGAGCCAAAGAATCAAAATCTAGAGAGGACATGTTCGTTTACTCTGGAATGGTTTTATTGGAACCCTTTTGGCTGTGATGACAAGTTTACTTGTATTATTAATTAGCTGGAACAGTTTCTGACCTCAGTCCAACCTAACTGAACTGGGCCTAAGCAATATTGATTTCACCATAAAAGAATCTTAGGTGCCGTTTGGTTCACATATTTGTAACGTAATGGGTAACTGATAACGTTAAATCATGTTTGTTTTAGTCCAAACCGTAATTAGATACCACACTAAAATTTAATACCAGCCTATTCAAATTTGTTACCGCCAGTAATCGAGCGTAAACCATTACCATTACCATTTGCGTTACATTTCTTGAACCAAACAACACCTTAATCATATGAGGTACGCTTAGTTTGGTGCAAACTATTTTTTCCACTCCGAGGTATCCTTTTGTAGCTAGCAATCATATTAGGTGATTGGATAATACATTGACTTTTTTATATACCAAAAAGAAAAACCGCGTCCACTTTAAAGTACTCCCTACACGGCTACACACACACACACGAATGAGTGCATTTCAGCATTTGTCGAGTTTCTAATATGGCTGGATCCATTTGCTGTGTTTATGTCAGCACTAATTGTCTTTCTCCCGATAGAACATCCAAATAAAATACCAGGTGCCATGTGCTACAATACAAAGGGGGTGTTTGGTTGCTCCTGCTAAAGTTTAGCCCGGGTCACATCAAACGTTTGACTTTTAAATAGGAGTATGAAATATAGACCCAACCAACTGGACTAGATTCGTCTCGTCTTTTAATCTTCGGCTGACAAATTAGTTTTATAATCCGACTACATTTAATACCCGGAACAGAGGTTCAAACATTCGATGGGACTAGAGATGGCAATGGGTAAAAACCCGTTGGGTATTACTTGCCCAAACCCGTACCCGCGAAGAAAAAATACGCCCGCTAAAAAACCCATACCCATGACGGGTATAAAATTTTGCCCAAACCCATACCCATGCGGGTTTCGGGTACCCAACGGGTTTCCCATACCCACTAACATCAACATAAAAAATAATTCATCATGTAAATGACAATCAATACATTAATAAGCTAGTATAAAAGCAACAAGTGATAACTAATTTTAGCCTAAAAATTGTTACATGAAGTTTATTTCAATTAGAACATATTCAATTAATAATATTATGAGACATATTTATAAGGAATGTTGATTTTAAGGCGGGTTTTAAAAACCCATGGGTTTGCGGGTATGGGTAGTGGAAGAACAAAACCCATGCCCACGTACCCGTTGGGTTTCCATTTGAACCCATTAACAAACCCATGGGTAGAGAAATTGACCCAAAGTCATACCCTAATAGAGTAAAAACCCACCGGGTTTCGGGTAGCGGGTACCCATTGCCATCTCTAGATGGGACAGTGACTAAATTTTAGTTTGGGGTAACCAAACACCCTGAAACTATACAGAGGTCCCTGTCAATTCATCAGCAAATACACAGCTCTGCCGTTGCCTTGTTTCCTACGCCGATCGGCAACCAAATGGCGCACATCGTCCACGGCGCAACCTCCCCCTCGGAGAATTTTGGCACCACGTGACGTGACGACGTGCGCGCCCCCTGCTTTACCGTTTCCATTTCCCACCCGGGCCCGTCCCGTCAAAACCTCGCTCCCGGCCTTCGTTTTCATCGGCATGGCTGGGGCTGGCTGACCCGTTCTCGGATGGATGGCGCCAGGTTCCTTGCCGTTGCCTACACGCCGGGGATATGCTCAATGGTAGCAGCCTCGCAAATCACGCTCACTAGCTCGACTAGCTGGAAATATGGGCCAGACAATTAAGGCTACCACGAGTACAGTCTAAAAACAAGAGTCTAAAGTACGGCCACGGTCCAAAGGTGAACCTGAGTCTGACATCAAATTTTAGCCCGTTAGGCCCTAGCATGGCCCGCACACATAAGTCGGATTTGGGACAGCACGACCCAATAAAGCTCGTACTGTCTAATTTCTTTAATTTAGTAAGCTATAAACTTTATATTATTGTAATATTTTAACTTTATGTGGTCAAATAATACTAGCACTGTTTAATATCTTCAATGTAGTAATCTATAGACTTTATTTGGTTGTACCATTTGGATTTTATGTGGTTTCAATATAGGGTATGGGCTGGGGTTGGGCCGATAATCCAACGAAAGCAAGGCGTGATTTAGGTCCTGTTTAGGATAGCTCCAGCTCTAGAAAATTTAGTGGAGTTAGTGGAACAGTTCATTAGATGCCCCAGAAAATCGTAGAGCTGGACCGTAAGCTTCTACAAGATATTTAGATAAATTAGTTTATTTATTATTTAAATTAAAATATATTTAAAAATATTTAAATTAATATTATAAACTATAGCTTCACATTGGAGCTGAAAACTAGAGTCATCCTAAACACCCCTTAGAACTAAACTAAACTATTTTTTCTATTTATTAGACTGACACGACACGACCTAAAAATATTTTAAACTATCTTAGCCCAAGCCTATTCGTCCGGAAGCAAGTAAGATGGGCTCAGACCGATAAAGTCATGCAGCTCATAGTGGCCCGACCAGGTCAATTCTCAGCACTAGCTCGGACGGCACTGTCTCAGGCTCTCAGCCGTGGAAAACAAAACCGTGGTTTTGGTACAACGACATCCGTGTTTGGTGTTTACTGTGTTTCTTTTAATTTTAGGATCGCGATATTGATGACTAGTGAATGAACCAACGCCTGCTTTCACAAATGTGGTCACTGTTGAAATAGTAGATAGTGTCTACATTAAAGCCAGAGCACAGGTCTCTTGACAATGTCACAAACTAATATATACTGATCAGATTAATCAACATAAGTACAGAACCAGTGTGATATATCATAGCTCGTACACTACCCGGATTAAACAACATGACCGTAGATACTTATTATAATAGTCCCTACATTAGTTAGATCAAATAATATGAACAGAGACATTGAATCATGAGGGATGTATCTTTCGACTGCAAGGGGAAACGATGTTGCACATGGTGGAGACACTATTGTTGATGGTTGTGCAAAGTCATGCAGGAATAATAGTTCCAAGCAGCTAACGACGAATACGCTAGGACGTAGCGGATCGTTACTTGTATGTAAGACGTCATGAAAGCTTAGAGCAACCACGCGAAGAACCCTTCCTCAAAAATCTTATTTGTCCACTCGTGATGCAGGATCACAAGGACTAGGGTTTCGGTGTCCGCCGCTCTCCGAGAAGCCGGTGTATGCAAATGTCAGGATGGATAAGCAACATAGAAGAGAGAAGAGGAAAAAAAATATTGACTATCTTAGAATTTTCAAAACCAGAAAATCCCAATAGTATTTTTTGGTATGTCTTCCCAGAATGATTGGTGTACATATACAGGGAGTAAAAATCCTTCCTCCATATCAACTAGCAAAACAATACTAATTGATGATGCACCTTTCACCTCTACTTATAGCTTAAACATCAATACCCATTAGAAAACACATGTCTTGGGCCTTGGAGATTTATTATAATTTCTATATATGGGCTTAGGGGTGACTAGATCATATAGTTTTTTTTAATAATTTTCTACCAGTGTTTGCCTTCTTCCAGTATTATGTATATATCAATGTTTTAATAGAATTGTTAAGTTGAACATTTGTCTAGAGTTTCAAGTTATACCAATCCACAACTTGAATAATAAATTATGACTTGAATTGCATGTTCTTTTGCGGATAAGTTTTACTAAAGTCAAACTAGTACCCGATTATCGATAGCTTTCTCCATGGAGCATATATGTCATACTCCATGTTCTCTTCAATAGAATACTAGAGATCGTCCAAGTGACATAGACTGCAACATTTGATAGTTGGGCACATATAGGTATGTTCATTTAAGGAATCTCTGTAGGTGAAAGTGCATTCATCCCTTTTGTGAGTTTTGGTGATTTGGATAACAACACATTTAAAGGTCTAACGAGTTTGCTAAGTGTTGAACAGGAAATCCAGTATGATGAACATACTTGAATAGTGTATAATGATCAGTGAACAAAGGTTCAACACGAGGTTATATAACCAATGAGACAATGCAAATGGATATAATATGATCTCTATATTGGTTTGAATATATGGACAAGACCTGAGAAATCACTACATACATATGACCAGAATAGAGGACAAAGTGATTTAGAGGATTGGTCAAGCCAAAGAGAATAAGATATGAGGAATCGTGAATTGGCTTGACCATATTACTATCAGTCCATATATGCTTCTATGAGAATCAAACTAGAGCTTGATTGATCTTAACGGTTATATCTAGAAGACATTCAAGCAAGGTTCACAATATTGAAGAAATGATTCTCTCAATGGTTGATCAATATGATGTGACTCAAGAATGGCTTGATAGGGTGAAGATAGCAAGGAAAGGGCTTCGAGGAACTAAGCGAAGGTGAAGGCCAAGCGACGGCTTGTAGACCGAGGTACCATGGCTAAGGTGAAGAAGAGAGTACTTGCACTAAGTCGATGAACTAATCAGCTATGAAGAGTTATAACATGTTGATGCATCAGTAAGGTGACTTGAAGCCATGATTTGAACTCATATAAGGTGATATGGTACAAGTCACAGGGTTTGATTTGAGTTTGCTTCAAAAGGTGAGACAAAGATGTTTATGATCCTTATGAAGCAATGCCATGGAGAAATCACACAAGAGACACCAATGACTCAAGGAGTTTACTTCATTATATTTTATTTAACTTGAGTATAGGAATCGTCGTACTATAAAGGGGGATCCAAAAAGAAGGTTGGTGTTTGCCAAAGCTCAAACCTCTCTATTCAAAAGCTATTTTTGAAAAGCAAAAATCTCTTTAACGTTCGATGGTTGACCGTGGTTAGGGTTGAGAAACCTAGAGTGTTCTTGCTGAAAAGCAGCTGAACTTCTTCAACTGCAGCTGAGCTTTCCAGCTGAACTTGACTTCAGCTGAGTTGAGCTTCTTCAGCTACAGCTGAGCTTTTCAGCTGAGCTGAACTTCAGCTGAGTTGAGCTTTCTCAACTTCAGCTGTGAACCTCTTTGACCATACACCAGCTGAACTTGCCTCCGGGCAGTTGAGCTGGGGTTTTCTCTCCTAAACTCACTGGTCAAGACCGGTTGAACTGGTCCTGAGGGGCAGTTCAGCTGGTCTCTGACCCCTCTGACCTCTGATCTGCAGTCTGCCAGTCAGACTGGCAAACAGGTCGCCAGGAGCTGTCAGGGGCGGTTCAACCGCCCCCCCTGGGCGGTTCAACCGGTGTTGGTCAACTTTGACCAGTCTGCGGTCAGTCTGCGCGTCAGTCTGCCAGTCAGACTGGCAGACAGGCTGCCAGGCCTGCCAGGGGCGGTTCAACCGCCCTAGGGGGCGGTTCAACCGGTCTCAGGCAGAAAAATCTGCCCAACGGCTAGTTTTGAGCTCCATCTATATATACTACCTCCTACCTCTCTCCCCAAAGTAGTGAGCACGATTTGAACTCCATTTCTAACCCAAGAAACACCTCCCTCTCCCTCACACACATCTCTTGCCTCTCCCATTTCAAATCTTTAGAGAGGAATCTTTGAGTGAGCTTGAGAGCTGCGGTTTTTGTGCTCCATCTCTAAATCTCTCTTGCTCTTCTTCATTCGAGCTTTGGTACTACATCGAGTTCTTTGTGGATTCATTACTCTTGGAGCTTCTAGCTCCTAGACGACTAGGTGTCTCTTGTGAGTCTCCAAATCTTGTGGAAGACCACAAGAAGTTTGTATTACCCGCTCGTTTGAGCAAATATTATTGTGTGGGCTTGACCTTTGTGGTCGGCAAAGGGAGGATTAGGGTTGAAAGAGACCCGGCTCTTTGTGGGCGCCTCAACGAGGAAGTAGGGCACCTTTTGTGGTGTGACCGAACCTCGAGATAAATCTTGTGTATCTTGTGTTCTTGCTCATTGTGTTTGTTAGTGTTCTTCGTTCTCTCACCATTCCGTGGAAGATTGTTTATATCTTTTTGGTGTGTGGATTTTGAGAAGTGCCCTTCTCTGATCTACTACTTTGAACCCTGTGGATCATTTAGAACATCTCATTTCCAAAGTTAACTGGGTGAATTTCGAGATCAATTCAGTTTTACCCAGTTTGCTTCTAGTTTTTGTTGAAAAAGTTTTAACTTGCCTATTCACCCCCTCTAGGCAACTTTCAGTGGGATATCACCTTCGCTTGTTATTCGCTGATACCAGCCTTAGAGCGCCTCATAACTCTAAGAGTAATGCATCTTCACTTAGACAAGGTTATATATTACTCTCCTAAGTTTACTAATAGCTTGTTCTTCCTAGGTCCTTAGTCACTAGATCTCTAATAAAAGATGCTAGGTTACTACTAATATAAACTCGCATGGGTCTTATACCCATCTCTAATTGGCCTATATATAAAAGTAGAACTGAGAGTTCTAGTTGAACTTGGTTAAAGTGATATGCATCCTATTATGTATGTATTTGATATATAATCTTATCTAGTACAACACGAGATAATATTTATATAACCGTCCCCTTCTTGGATTATAAAATGAGTGACGAGACGTCTTGAGAGGGCAGATCATAAAGAGTAACCACCAAATAGAGGACGCATGTATTATCTCGCAATGAGAGCCAGAATCTGTCTAAATATTCGTGTCATATGTGCATTTACCCTAAATTCTCGATATCGTCTTATAGTCAAAGTTGTCCAGTTTCAGTATTTTAATGGTTGCAAATGTCTTATTCTTTTGGGTACAATGGCTAAAACCGAACTAGTTCGATAGCCAAAAGCCCCAATTGACTTCTTTACTGGAGATTTGCAATCTCGATTAGATGCTTCTAGGTTACCGGGTTTTGTTGATTGCTACCGGTTTTCTTTCGAAGGCATGAAAATCATCTTGGGAGCTGTTATTAAATACGTTTGAAGAACACTCGATGTACCTTATTTTGTTGAGGGGTGGATAGGGATCACGAGGGGATATATGGTGATGAATCTTCTTGTTATTTAAAATTGAATAGGAATGAAATTCCTCACCATGAATCCCCTCATGCTACATATGGCCACATATAGTCATAAAAAATAATGGGACCATAAAATCCACAGGATGTCAACGTTTTTTTTCTATTTTATTTCCACTTATTACGTGAGTTACACGTGAAATCACTCTAAGTATCCAAGTTTCAACATAATCAATACTTCACTTTACTATTTTTATGTGGGAACTTGAGATTATCTTCTATTAAATGTTTATTAGTATTAATTTACTTGCAATTTCGTGGTCGAACAAGAATATTTTATGATAACCAATTAATGCATTATCCGACAAGTATCCGATATTCGATCAAATAATATCCGTATCCGTCACTTATCCGCCCGGATAAATATCCGGTCCCTGTATCCGTATCCGTCCCGTTTCTAACTATCCGTATCCGATTCCGAATCCGTTTTAAATACATTAGGGTAGGATACAGGATGAACTACTATCCGTCCGTATCCGCCCGTTTTCACCCCTAGCTACATGTCCATCAAATCAGTCTTGAGTGTGCAGTAACTCATGGTCATTTAGGTAATCTATTAATTACGGAAGAGGGTAGTTTAGATGCATGTATGGAGGTGTATTTGGGTTAGAAGCAAATCAGGTTCGGTGGACATATATACTCTCATACAAAGTCGATGATGGGATGTTTTGCCCCTTTGTGTAAACTATATTTGTTAAGGGTGTGTTCGTTTGTTCCGGAATTGTGACCTAGAATCAATCCAACCAGGAATACTTATGTAATTTGTATAGGCTTTGATCACCTGGAACCGTTCCTGCCCCCAATCCTGAACAAACGAACGCAGCCTAAGCCATCTCTTAGAGCATGAAGTCCAAAAAGTGGTACTAGTACAGTATCTGATTAATACTACTAACATTGGCGTTAGAACGTTTAGGCCTTGTTTGGGAGGGCTCTGGCTTCTCTGAAAATAGCTCTGGCTCCGGCTTCTCTGAAAGACGAGCTCCTCTGCAGGAGCCGTGTCTTTTTTTAAAAATCGTTTGGCAAAACGGCTTCTTGTATATTTTTTTATTTTATGTATGAGACAAAGGATTATGCTGAAAAAATATTTTATGGAATAAAAAATATTTTATGGAAATATTTGATACGGAGTTCAAACTGCATTCAAACTACTTGCTAACTACACTAAAGAAACTTGGTAGATGAACAGACTACGCGAAGTGTCGAACGGAGCCGTGCAGAGCCAAAATTTCCGGCTCCGGCTCCTGCCCGTTTCCTGGCTCCAGCTCCTCCTCCGGAGCTGTTTTTGGACGCTGCGTTTGGGAGGGCTCCAGCAAAGAGCTAGAGCCGGAGCCGTCCAGGAGCCCTCCCAAAGGGGGCCTTACTGTGTCTGGAGGACAGCGTCGGGTGTGTGTGCCTGTGCGTGTGTGTATATATATCAGCGCGTGCTTCGGAGGATGCCGTGGAAGGTGAGCGTGCCCTCGAGGTCGCCGATGATCCGCGCGATCCGCACCTCCAGCCCTCGCTGCACGTCCCTCAGCAGCGCCCCAGCCACCTCCATGAGCCTCTTCATATCCACGCCGTCTTCTCCGTCGCCACAGCAGCAGCGATCGCGCGCGAGGCCAGCCGCGATCCTGGACTGCGTCTCCAGCAGCTTCTGCCCCGTGGCCACCATGAATCGCTGCAGCTGGAACGTCTCCTCCAGGAACTGGCCCAGCGCCGCGCTCTGGCTCTGGCTCTCCTCTCCCGCGCCCCGCCCCGCGCTCCTCTTGCTCTCCTCCTGCATGGCATGAGATGAGACAGAGTGACAGACACATCAACGCATCATCCGGGAATGCTTTCCATGGTGGAATGGATAGTATTCGCATCCGCTCCCCGTACCATTCTAGCGCAGAGGTCGTCGATCTTGTCGTCGAGGGACTGGTACCGCCTGACGTGCTTGCTGAGGAACGACATCATCGTGTGGTACCTCGACCTCGGCTGCTGCCTGCTGCCGCCGCCGCCGCTGCAGCTGGCTTCACTCCCTGACGGCTTCGTCGCCGCGGCTTCCTCATCCTTGCATTCGTTGGCCAGCCTCTCCAGCACAAGCAGCTGCTGCTTCAGCCTCTTGATCTTGTACGACACGGCTAGGGCGTGGATGTCCGTCTTCCAAGCAGAGCTCTTGTGCCCAGGCGGCACGACCACGAGCGCGAGCTCAGACGTCGCCTCTTGGGAGCTACCTGTCGTGTGTGCATTGCCCGGCTCGGTGTACACCTCCTCCTCCTCCTCGATCTCAGACCTGAAAGACTGCCGGCTCGCCGGGGCATCATGTCTTCGCTCGTGTTCCACGGACGTTGCTGCCGCGGCGACGGCGCACGCGAGATCCCCGACCGAGACTACAAGCGCCTCTGTTGCATCCTCCTTGTGATCTTCTGGGGAGAGGGTGACTAGCTCGTCCAGCTTCGTCTCATACTTGCTGACCTCGGCGCCCTCTTGGTGCCGCGAGCTTCCGGATGACATTGTTCTCTGGACGGCATCCACGGGCGAACACGCGATGCACTGGTCGTCGAGCCCGTCGTCTTGGCCACTGCCACGGGCCGGCGTGCAGATCTCCACACCAAGCGCCTGCGCTTGGAGCGTCTCCAGCTGCTCCTCGAGTGCTCTGTTCTCGCTTTCCCTGTCCTGGAGCAGGGCCTCCAGCGCGGCGCTGTGCTTCTCGTGCCGCGCTAGACGGCCCTCCAGCTCGTGGATCCGGCTCCGGAGACGCGCCGCCTCGACGTCCATGCTCACCGCGCGCCACCGGAACGCCTCCAACTTCTCGTCCTTGAGCCGGAGCTGCTCCGTGAACGCCTCGATCTCCGCCGTGTGCCGGTGTTGTATCAGAGCCGTGTACTTCTCCGTCTCCATCTGGAACCACTCCTGCAGGCCTTGGTATTCCTCCACAGCTGCATGACGTGTACAAAGAAAGAAGCACAGCCTAGTCACAAGTACTCTTAAACACTGCTCTTTGATATTCACCATTTCTAAATCACATCTCCTAAGACGGATTCGCTGTATTTAGTACTCAAATAGGACTTGTTAGAACACATTAAAAAACAAAACTTTTTCTACCAATAATCCTGGCAGCATATGCTAACCAGATTAATTAGTACACTTGTAGTAACATTTTGTGAGCAGGAGGCAGGAGCAGGAGCAAGTGGAGTACAGGACAAAGCAGGAGGCAGGAGCAGGAGCAGGAGCAAGTGGAGTACAAGACAGAGCAGGTGGACATACCGGGCTTGTCGTCGACGACATGGCTAGCATAGCGGTCGACGCATTCAATGGCGTTCAGTTCCTTCGCCGGCGTCTTCCGGTGGTCCTTCTTGGCGTCGCCCTCCGCGTGGTCCACGAACAATATCTTAGTTTCATTGGTGGCGCACGCCACGGCGGCGTCGGTGGCCAGCAGCTTGTCTGAGCTCCCGGCCGGCAGGTCGGCCACGCCCCGCGCCGACGATCTGGAGGAGCCCCGGCGGTGGCCACGGGACTCCCACATCTTGCGCCACCGGTCGGCCTCCAGCTCCGCCTGCTTCCGTCTGGCCTTGCACATCTTGACCTCCCGCACCAGCATCTCCCTGTCCTCCATGTCGATCTTGGACTTGCGCAGCATCGCCGAGAGGATCTTGTCCTTGTGGTCGGCGTCCCGCCGCAGGCGTGCGGCCTCGGCGGAGAGGTCGGCGGCCGTGGAGGCCGCCTCGTCGCGGCGCTCCAGCGCGGCCCGGAGCTCGGCCTCCGCCGTGTCCGCGAGGCGCGCGGCGCGGGCCAGGTCCGCCTCCAGCTGCCGCTGCGCGGACACGAGCTCCACGAACGCCGCCTTGTGCTTCCGCACCTCCGCGGCGTGCTCCATCGCCTCCTTGCCGGCGCGCTCCCGCAGCTCCTCCTCCGCCTTCTCCGCGGCTCGTAGTCGCTCCTCCGCGCCTTGCCGCCTCTGCACCTCCTGCTCCAGGGCCCTGTCCTTGAGCGCCACTGTGTCCCGCTGCTCCTCCAGCTGGCGCCTGAGCTCCGCGGTCTCCTCCTCGCGCTTGGCCTCGCGCGCGCGCGCAGCGGCGACGACGGCGTGCACCTGCCGGCGCAGGGACTTGCGCTCGGCGAACCACCGCTGTTCGTGGGACGCGAAAATTCCCGCCACCTTCTCGTTGGCCCTGGCGTCCTCGGCCCGCCGACAGCGGAGCTCCGCGACCTGGCGCTCAAGCGCGGCTACCTTCTCCTGCAGCGCCAGCTCCATGGCCCGCGACCACCGGCACCCCCGCCGCCTCGCGCCACCAAGATCGAACCCGCCGGAAGCTCTCCCCTGCGCTAGAGCGAAAGAAAGGCCGAAGTAGTAGACCGCGGCGGCGGCGGCGGAAGCGGCGGAGGGGTGCGTCGAGACCGGCCAGGACGGCGCTGATGACGCCAATGGCAGCGCGTGATCGGCCGCCATCGGGTCCGCCGACCTCCCCTGTAGTTCTTGGCTCATACTAGCGTCTTCAGTTGTAATTACACATGGTTCTGCCAAAAGGGCGATGGCTACGGCGGAGAGTTTAGTGCGGCGAGAGCAATGGGTGGCTCGGTGGGCATGGTGGCGCTGGCGGTGAGCGGGAGGGAGAAAGAAGGAACGCGAGAGGTGAGCTGAAACCTGAAATGCAAAGTGGCAGGGATGAATCGGGTGATGGGGGCCCGGCCTCCACAAGAAAATTGAGTTGGCAGTGGATGATTGAAGGAAAGGCTGTCGCTGGTACGGAGGCGGTCAATGTGGGGGAGCTCGGATTCCAAATGGAGCGCACCGGCCAGCGCACAGAGGAACGTGAGCTAGCAGCGCTCGTTTTCATGGCTCTTTCTCCACCTTTGCTTCTTTACTGGATAAAATACTGTAACGGGGTGAAGGACTGGAAGCGTGGTGACAACAGTACTCCCTAGCTCCGAAGATAAGGACAGAGATAGAGATGCAGTGAAAAAAAGAGAAAGAAAATGGTATTAAAAAGGATGTTTTGGAAATTGAAAAGATAAAGTGTTTTAGGTCAAAATTTAAATACCACGAAGCAAACCCAGATTTAGACGGTTTTGTATGACCCGACTAAGTTAGAAGACCCGTTTTAAGAGTAATCTGAGCTCAAGATCTAAGTGGCACGACATATCAAATTTAAGGATGGCTAATACATTTTACTCGTCATTCTAGTTCTAGTTCTAGGAAGAAGAGAAGAGAGTAGGCCTTTGTCTCCGTACATTCATCCGCAGATAATAAGCGTGTATTTGGTTAGTGGGTTGATGCGGGTTTGAACGGGTTCAACCCACAACAACCCGTGTTTGGTTAAAAAGGCTTACGGGTTAGGTTGGTTCTGGGTCGAAATATTTCTTGAAAAATGCTGGTTCTACTGATTCCTCAAAAAAAAAAACGAACCATTTCGACCCACTTCCTCTCCACCCTCCTATCACCCATGTCTTATCCACTCGAGACCAGCACATGGGTGCGCCGCGACTGCCGGCCTGCTGGGACAAGGACCCCCGTTGGCCTACCCTCCGATGTTAATCCCCCGTCTGCATCCCATCGTCAGTCCCCCACTGGCATGCCCTCCAGTGTGCTGGCCTCCGTCAGCGCCGTCAGACTCCCCCAACGGCTTGCCACACCTCCCACCATCAGTTCCCCACTTGCCTGCCCTCCGATGCCGGCGTGTTCTCCAGTAGGCACAACCTACGAGCCTTGCTTGCTAGTGTTGTCGTCGAACAGGTAAAGGTCAGTGCTCGTCATCGCCTAGTCAAGCCTGCTAGTCACGGGGAATGTTACATCACTGAAATGCATCTTGATGATGTTGGGATGTTCTTTTAATTATGACTGAAATATAACGGTGAGACCTCATCACTAAAAACTTATGACTTGGTTAATAATAGCTTTAATTTATTTATATCGTGTGCGTATGGATTTCTCAAATATTAAAATTGTGTCGGTTTCATTTATTTTGAGTGTTGTTATCTTATTGAATTGAAGATATCATCCTGAGTGTGGTAATATGACCAGAAAGATGACCATATCCAATTCACCCCTCATCACGAAAAAAACAAGAGATGGTGCAGCTCCAACCCGCTTTAACCGTGTAATCAAAGAAGAAACTAGGTTCAACCTGTTACTGAAACTAAACAAGAAACAAAAAAACGAGTCCGACCAAACCAGAAAAATGGGTCGACTCTAACTTAACCCACGTTATTATGAAACCAAACACATGCTAAGAAGATGCGGCGAGGCCCCTTGGATTAAGAATATGCAGAACACAAGCAAACCTTTTGTTTGCTCCCTTGTTTATAAATTTACTCTTCCTGCCGTTTTGTTTTGGCAGTTGGGAGATCTTTTGGCGGAAAAGAACGCAGCAGGCAACTAGACGAGACCAGGCATCTTTCTGCTCTGTCAAAGGTCCAAACCGAGCCTATCAGCCTTCCTTTATTTCTGGGCTGTCAGGACACTTTTCTCTGCTGGCCGGCTGCCCCTTGCATTCCCGCCGTATCAACGAGCTCTGCGTTGCTTGCTGCTGCATGTGGCCTCCAAAAGGCGCTTTCCTTGTCCCTCTCACGCACGCACACCAGGTCACGATTCAAAGATGCCGCTGGTTGGTAATCTGGTAGTACTTCCGCTGCTCTAGGTTGGTGCCGGTAACGATTCTTCATCAATCTTCAAGAGTTGCTACGGCTACTCCACCAACCGTATCGAACTTAAGCATGGCACCAGGCAGCAACTGTCCATTCTGATTTGTGAGCTTCCTCCCACTTGGAGCATTACTTTAGATAATCGTGCATGATAAAGACTAAATTAATTCATAAAGCATTTGTCCAATAAACAATGGTAAGGGTTTCACCCATGACTTTCCTCTAACATGATTGATGGAGAGATCGATGGAGTCCATTAATTGTTAGTTGTTATAGATCAGATCAGCAAGCATTCGCGCAAACGATGTCCAAGAAACCCAGTTCTCTTCAATCCGCATATGTTCTTTAGCAGAGCGAGGTTTCAGTTCCCTCCCAACGTCAGGGATGAAGGTGTCCGAGGTCCGCGCGGCATAAAGGACTCTCTCGCCTTAAACCCTGTATAGGGTAATGGATTGGTTGTTTCTTGCACTTTTCAAGAAAAATACCCTCTATTATATGGGAGAGTAGGTTCTGGGGCAATCCCTCGAATTCTAATATGATACCAACCTTTCCACCACCGACTCATGTATGAGCAAGCCTTTAAGATTTATTCTATACATTATTGGAAGGGACATGGGGGCCAAATCCCATATAGTTCCAACTTGTCCCCAAAAAATCTCAAGGACAACACTTAACCGACTCCCAAAATATTCTCAAATACTGTTTGATATGTCAGTTTTATGACCGAGATTGTTACATTAAACATCTACCTTGACCCAGTAACTACGCTAGCTCACAACTGCTCAATGGGTTAGGCCTTGGATGAAAAGTTTTTGTCCGAACTGATTTCATTCAAGAGTCTGACTCGTACTTGATGTCCATTAGGCTACCTCATCATATAGGGCGTATAAGTCATACTACCACGACTCATTCACAAGCGTCTTAAAGAGTTCTCATGTCTCATAGGTCACGACCAACATTCATCTCATATAGGTGTGTTTGTCTAAGAATATTCTATAGGATGGTGTATTATTGTTAATCCTCCAAAGACATTAATACAAATGTCATCCTATCTTACACACTCGAGAGTACCGCATCTTCACTAAAGAGGGTGACAATTATAATCCACTGTTAGCTACACATGTAGCTTGTTTACCCAAAGCCCTAATTCATAGGATCTTCGATCTTAG
The DNA here is from genome assembly GCF_902167145.1 of Zea mays. Lineage (NCBI taxonomy): Eukaryota > Viridiplantae > Streptophyta > Magnoliopsida > Poales > Poaceae > Zea > Zea mays. Next base: position 35,408 of record NW_023367021.1, on the reverse strand, counting down.
AGGTTTGGGTTTCTACCGAGCGTAATTCATATGGGTCTCAAACCCATCTCCTTTGGTACAAATTCTATCACTTTTTTAAGATATACCTTTTGTAAATTAGTCTACATGATTTTTAGCCGTTTTTATATAATCAATGACTATTACTCTAGAGTTTCTTATTTTTCTTGACGGACTTCATTCGCCTCTTCACATTCCTTGTTGATCTCAGATTGTCCTTTGAATTATGCACTGTTGTAATAATTGTTTGATTATCGTAGTTCATATGGACAATCAAAATGGTTTTCCCATATTCGGTAAATCCATCAAGAGCTCTCTCAGTCATACGACTTCCATAATGGTTATATCTAATGCGGTAAGTTATGCCTCCATGGTTGACCTTGTTAATATGGTTTGCTTGCTCGACCTCCATAAAACAATAGTCCCCCGGCCTACGAGTAAAGACATACCCACTCATTGCCTTTATCTCATCAACATAAGAAATCCAATTTGAATAACTATATTCCTCAAGTACCTTGGGATATCAGTATAGTGAAGTTCATAACTCATTGTACTAATCAAGTAGTGTGAAATTCTTTCAATCGCTCACTAATGATCATCTCCTGGATTAATAATAAATTGGCTCAATTCACTAACTATGAAGGAGATATCAAGTTTAGTAGCACCAGGTAAGTACATCAGTGAACCAATTCTCTAAGAATACCTCGGTTGGTCTCTTCTTACCTGCTTGCTCTTCTGAAGAATTCAACTAGGATTATAAAGAGTTAGAGAAGGATTGTTATCTTTATAGTCAAAATAGCTAACAACCTTCTTAACATAGTGGGACTGCAAAAGAGTAATCACATCATCATTTTTTATCAGTTTGGTGTTTAGAATAACTTCAAATTGACCCAAATCTTTAATAAGGGCTGAAAACGAAAACAATAATTTTTGGATGCCCAGAATTGTTTCGAAATTTTACCAAAATTTAGGAATAAACGGAAAAATGATTACCGAAAATGCATTAACAAAATCGATAGAAAAAGCCGGAAACGGAAATGGAAACGATCTGAGTCTCTTCCGATCATTTCTGGAAATTACATTTTTATTAGGTATTTTACCGTTGGTAACGAATTCACTATTTTGTCAGAAAAATGTTAAATCTAAACTGATCTTTATAAATTCATAATAAATTCATTTTAACTTAAAAAATGGAACTAATTTTATTATTTTCCTAAAATCAAGGTTTATCCATGGTATATAGTTTAGAGTTGTTTGAAACATTTACGGATCCTATTTATATTTTCTTAACAATTATTAATCTTGATACATATATTCATAATTTGCACGAGAACTTGAGAATGACCAAAAGAACACCAATTATGTTGACTATGCCAAGTAGTAGGAGTACAACTAGAATGCAAGTTTCATGTCTTTATACACATCTTGATTTTATTGTCATATGCTACTAGACTTACTAATGCTTGATTTAGATACATGATAATGATTTTATTATTGTATTATATTTATTGTGACCTCTATCTTATATTAAAATATCTTATAAACTATTATTTATATTATGATGGGTCAAGTTATATGGTTAGTCCTACGCTCCATAGTTTGATGTGTTGTATTGTTTTATAGTTTTTGATGATTACAAATGTATTTTCAATTGGATATTTTCGTTTTATAAGGTATTGTGTTATGACTTTCTAACTTTATGTATGCATTTGTATTTGTGAGATATTGCTTTAATACTTTGTGAGATATCCTTTAATCTTTCATAAATTTGTCAATATTTATATACTATTAGTAATTTTTATGTGGATGTACGACTTGTGTGATTTTTGAACTTAATTGAGCCTTCATGTGTTGGGTTTTACTGAACGTATGTTAGATTCCGACTATAATCGATGTATTTTCCGTACCAAACTTTTGTTTCCAATGTTTTCGAATTGTCGATGTCGTTTTTGTTTCCGAATTTATTGATTTTGATCTAAGAAAAAATATGAAAATGAAAATGGTTTTAGTGTTTCTCGACTAAGTCCGACTGTTTTCACCCCTATATTTCGTATCAAAGCTCTAGTACGAAAAAATCACTTCATTTATGACATCAATATCAGTCCCAAAAATTAATATGTCATCAACATATAAACATATAATCACTCATCTACCCACACTATAACGTTAGTACACACATTTGTTAGCTTAGAGATTACTCCACTAGTTATCTTAATAAACAAACCCATATGGAGCTTTCAACAGGAGTGGAATTAGAGGGACAAGTTGCTGACCTACGTAAATCAGTTTCAACCACTTGCGAAATCCGTGAATGGAGTAGTTAACATATCCAAAACAAAACATCATGTATTTAGGGTCTGTTTGGTTCAGCTGCAGATTTTTGAAATTCTGATTCTAGATGTGAGCTGACAATTAAAAAAACTAAGATTTGTTTGGTTGAAACAACTGTTAACTATAGATTATATAAGAGCATGACAACTTATAACATGGATTACAGGAATCTAAAAAATCTGGGTTAGAAGGTGAGTCTGAATTGAACTAGAGAAACCTATAGATTTCGAGGAATCTATTATGTTATTGTACCCGTTTGGTTGAGATTTCAAATTTTTGGCAGTGAATCTAGTTCAGAAAGCTGGACCAAACACACCTTTATTAAAGCATTCTCTAACGAAGAGGTGGCTAAATTTTTAGTCACCTTTATAGGGTTGTCTGAACCACGTCGCATCTAAAAATACATTCGTAGTAGTCTATTTCTAGCCGAAGCTAGAAATCGATTATTAGAGGCAACTCTATTTCTAGCTAACTCTTTGAAATGCTGCTGTCGCTGCATGTGGAAATCAATTTCTAAAGATAGCTAGAAATAATGCCACATCTAAAAATATGAGATGTGTACTAAAATTTGAGTTTTTCAAATGAATTTGGATGGATAAATGATTGAAATAAAATTTATAGATCTTAAATAGTTGTGCAACTATGTAGTTGTCGACTTCTTAATCTAAAATCATATTTGCTAGAAAAAACTACTTTGAATTTCTCAAATGTGAAATTCAAAATTGTCAAATGACATCAGATGGAAAAATGACCAAACCTATAATTGTAGATCTTAAAAGGTTATACAACTTTATAATTCTTATTTTTTTCCATTTTAATTTGTTTCTGGTTCAAAATAATGATTTTAAAATTGGATAAAGATAAAATAAGGAGGACCAATATCCTAAACAACACAAGTATCTCATGGGCATAGTGCTTAGGGGAGGAATGTGAGGCTTGAGGTCATGGCATAAGACCCATATCACTTTTACGGAAAAAAACAAGGGCAATTGCATGGTTGCTCCTACTCAGAGATGTAACTCTGTTTTTACCTCTGTTTTAAAAAGTTTGTACGTATGTCTCTTCTTCTTAAAATGAACTCACAGTTTACCTCTATTCCGTTATGAGCACTTAACGATTTTAACTCAGCCCATGAAAAGAAGTTTATACACTTTCACCCTTGCCCCTCCTTTTATTTATTATTTGTAAATTTGCCATCACTTTAATATGAAAGTTTGAAATATAATTGCAACATAAATATGAACATAAATTTTGAAAATCAATATTTCAACTTAAAAATAATTTGAATGAAAATAAATTTAAGTTGACATTATTTGTTTGATAAAATGGACAAAATTTTAATTCTAGTTTTGAAAATATATTATAATTAAATTACTTTTAGAACTATAATAAAAATGTTGTCAAACAATGATGTCAAATTCAATTTATTTTCATTCATTTTTGGAATACTTTAAAATTCAAAATTGAAATATTGGTGTTCAAAATTTAGATTCATATCATAACTATATTTCAAACTTTTATATTAAAGCGAGAGCAAATTTGCAAATAGTTGATAGAAGGAGGAGCAATGGTGCAAGAGTATGAACATCTTTTGGAGTAAATACCCGATGCCATGACAAACTATCGTGACCCAACTAGGAACTCGGCTTGCCAAGATAGGATCTATCGTCGTCTGCTCGCGACATATATTTCCTCCACACTACCAATAATTCTAGCATGATTGCATGAATATATAGATAGGAAACGGACGAAATATAATGGTCTGTTCGTCATTCCCTTCGTCCACATAAGCTGTAACCAGTGATGAAGGCATGCATGCATGTGTTTTTTCCAACTTAACTCACGTGAGAGATGATATCGGGTGTTCCAATGATTGGAGTGGCCATGCCTCTGCCTTCTTTGGATAGGAACCGGACATGCTTGTACGTATGCCTATATATAAAGAATGTACTGCATCCTATCTAGTGTCGTTTTGTAGATACACTTGGACCATCCCTCGTACACACCATGATGCGGGATTGCAGCCGCATAGTGCCCCATTTTGCAAGGCCTTAGGGGATGATTATTAGAGTCAGAGCAACACATATACACCTTGATTAGATGACTAGACGTGGACACGCAGGTAGGGATAGTAATAGACTCTGTATTTTACACTATAAAATTTAAGAATCAAATCGTATTTGGATCGAGCTCTATCACTATTTATTTTTGAACTAAAATTTATTAAGAACCCTAACCTATTCAGAAGAAACATTTGAATCATGATCAATTACCACCCCTACGCACAGGTTGGCGCCGGCCGGATAGGACAACTTCAAGCGTACAATTCAAACTCCATGATGCGGGATTGCAGCCGCACAGTGCCCCATTTTGCAAGGCATTGGGGGATGATTATTGGAGTGAGAGCAAAACATATACAACCTGGTTGGATGACTAGGCGTCGACGCGCAGGCAGGGATAGTTTAGTAATGGACTTTGAATTTTACACTACAAAATTTAAGAATCGAATCGCTATCACTATTTATTTTTGAACTAAAATTTATTAAGAACCCTAACATATTCAGAAGAAACATTTTAATCATGATCCATTACCACCCCTACGCACTGGTTCACTGGTTGGCGCCGATCGGATAGGACAACTTCAAGCGTACAGACGGATGCAGTCAAATGGCATAAAATGTCTTTTTTTTGCATTCACCCATGCAACCTGCATATCCCCACAGATAGGCAACTAAACAGAAGCTCAGACAAAATCAAAACATGCAGTGGCTCGAGATGAGATTGTGCGGGCAACCAATCAAGTGGATAGTGGATGTATGATTAGTCATGGTTAACTTTATCCACGTATTGACCCTTAATGGTTACACCTGAGAGCTTCTCTAAGGGCCCGTTTGACACAGCTTCAGTTCCTGATTCTCTAGCTCTAGCTCTTGATCCTCCTGAGGAGCTGATCCCCTGATTCTTCTTGAGAATCAGAATTACTTTTTAAAACCGTTTGGCAAGCAAACTGATTCTTGTGTGCTGAGAGTGGGTAGTCTATGACAATTGTCTGTTTTATCCTTTGCAGTCCAACTTTGTTACAAATAAATAACAAGAAGTCATATATGAAAAAGTTACAAAACAATAACATATAAAATACTCCCATTATAGGAGTGCATAAAATATTCTCAAATGTTCAATCCATAAATTACATATAACTAACTTGACACGATATCCAAAAATATGACTTACGCACCACCTTTTCTAATCACCTCGACTCGCAAAGTGCCTTCGCTAGATCATTACGAAACTTATTCATGTTCATACTACTTGACCCTATGGTAGAGGTGCCTGATGCATTTTGAGAGATATGTCACCTTGGAATAGTTGGGATATAATCTGGGTGTCGATCACATATATGAAAATCTTCATCCAATGCGCTATTCTCACGGATGAAATTGTGAAGACATATTGTACCAGCAACAATCATTTTTTTGTTTGTTGAAAGTCGCCTAGAGGGGGGTGAATAGGGCGAAACTGAAATTTACAAATATAAACACAACTACAAGCCGGGTTAGCGTTAGTAATAAAGAAACGAGTCCGCGAGAGAGGGTGAAAAACAAATCCCAAGAGAATAAGCAAGTGAGACACGGAGATTTGTTTTACCGAGGTTCGGTTGTCTCAAACCTACTCCCCGTTGAGGAGGCCACAAAGGCCGGGTCTCTTTCAACCCTTCCCTCTCTCAAACGGTCCCTCGGACCGAGTGAGCTTCTCTTCTCAAATCAAAGCCGGGAACAAAACTTCCCCGCAAGGGCCACCACACAATTGGTGCCTCTTGCCTTGATTACAATGGAGTTATGATCTCAAGAACAAGTGAGAAAGAAAAGAAGCAATCCAAGCGCAAGAGCTCAAAAGAACACGGCAAATCACTCTCACTAGTCACTAATGCTTTTGTGGAGTTGGGAGAGGATTTGATCTCTTTTGGTGTGTCTAGAATTGAATGCCTAGCTCTTGTAAGTGGTTGAGAAGTGGAAAACTTGGATGCAATGAATGGTGGGGTGGTTGGGGTATTTATAGCCTCAACCACCAAAAGTGGTCGTTGAGAGGCTGTCTGTTCGATGGCGCATCGGACAGTCCGGTGCACACCGGACATGTCCGGTGCCCCCGCCACGTCACCAGTTCCGTTGGATTCTGACCGTTGAAGCTTCTGACTTGTGGGCCCGCCTGGATGTCCGGTGCACACCGGACATGCACTGTTTACTGTCCGGTGTGCCAGTATGGGCACGCCTGACTTCTGCGCGCGTTGCGCGCGCATTTAATGCGCCGCAGGTAGCCGTTGGCGCGGAGATAGCCGTTGCTCTGGAGTTGCACCGGACAGTCCGGTGCACACCGGACATGTCCGGTGAATTATAGTGGACTAGCCGTTGGAGATTCCCGAAGCTGGCGAGTTCCTGAGGCCGCTCCTCCTTGGCGCACCGGACACTGTTCGGTGTACACCGGACAGTCCGGTGAATTATAGCGCGAGTGCCCCTGGAAATTCTCGAAGGTGGCGAGTTTGAGTTGGAGTCCTCTGGTGCACCGGACATGTCCGGTGGTGCACCGGACACTGTCCGGTGGCACACCGGACAGTCCGGTGCGCCAGACCAGAGGTGCCTTCGGTTGGCCCTTTGCTCTTTTGTTGAACCCAACTTTTGGTCTTTTTATTGGCTAAGTGTGAACCTTTAGCACCTGTATAACTTATACACTAGAGCAAACTAGTTAGTCCAATTGTTTGTGTTGGGCAATTCAACCACCAAAATTAATTAGGGACTAGGTGTAAGCCTAATTCCCTTTCAATCTCCCCCTTTTTGGTGATTGATGCCAACACAAACCAAAGCAAATATGGAAGTGCATAATTGAACTAGTTTGCGTAATGTAAGTGCAAAGGTTGCTTGGAATTGAGCCAATATAAATACTTACAAGATATGCATGGATTGTTTCTTCCTTATATAACATTTTGGACCACGCTTGCACCACATGTTTTGTTTTTGCAAACTCTTTTGTAAATCCTTTTCAAAGTTTTTTTGCAAATAGTCAAAGGTAAATGAATATGATTTTGCAAAGCATTCTCAAGATTTGAAATTTTCTCCCCCTGTTTCAAATGCTTTTCCTTTGACTTTAAACAAAACTCCCCATAAAAGAGATCCTCCTCTTAGTGTTCAAGAGGATTTTGATATATCATTTTTGAAATACTACTTTCTCCCCCTTTTGAACACAATAGGATACCAATTTAAAATATTCTTGGAAACACGAAATTTTTGAAATTGGTGGTGGTGCGGTCCTTTTGCTTTGGGCTCTTACTTTCTCCCCCTTTGGCATGAATCGCCAAAAACGGAATCATTAGAGCCCTTGAAGTGCTATCTTCTCCTTTGGTCATAAATAAATAAGTTAAGATTATACCAAAGACGAAGTCCGGTTCTTTTTCTTTGGGCTCTTACTCTCTCCCCAAAGACAAAGTCCTTTTCTTGGTGCTCATGCGTTCTCCCCCAAGAATGGAGAGTGACCTGGAGCGTCGGCGAAGGATGAGTTACGGAGTGGAAGCCTTTGTCTTCGCCGAAGACTCCAATTCCCTTTCAATACACCTATGACTTGGTTTGAAATAGACTTGAAAACACATTAGTCATAGCATATAAAAGAGATATGATCAAAGGTATATAAATGAGTTATGTGTGCAATCTAGCAAAAGAAGTTGCGTGAATCAAGAATATTGAGCTCATGCCTAAGTTTGGTAAAAGTTTGTTCATCAAGAGGCTTGGTAAAGATATCGGCTAATTGATCTTTAGTATTTGTTGGGGACTTGTTCTCAAATGCTAAGAATTAAGAACAAGGCAACACAAAAAATGTTAAGTGTTAAGGTCCTTCGTCCTCCATAACGATATATCCCTTCGGGATATAGAGCATCTCGGACGAAGGTTACGAAGGACATACCTTCGTAAGCATAACAACGAAGAATGAAGCATTCACATAAATCATAGAATATGAAATAAACATTTAAATATTGTCATAGAATTATCTCTACTTGTATTAATGAATATAAATGACTTTGAATTACAAATGTACCTTCGGTCCTGCGGAAGGCAAAAGTACAAGCGTGATGTGAAAGCAAATGACAGGTTCACGTGAACAGTACAGAGGTACTGTTCATCTATTTATAGGCACAGGTCGCAGCCTGTGACAAATTACAATTATGCCCCTTGCGAAAGTTTACAGCATTGACTCAGACCTATATGTATAAAAAGGTCATTCTATCTCTATGTCGGTTTAAAACGCCGAAGCTCCATGAAAAGGGACCTTCGGCCATCTCTTGGAGACGACTTCAGCCGAAGCTGCTTCTTCGTGTGAGACCTTCGGCGCACCGAAGCACGACCCCAACAGTAGCCCCTTTCGCGGTGCTAGATCGTTCTTCGTAACGAGCTTGACCCGTGAAAAAAGCCTCTTCAGCTTCGGGAAGCCGAAGGTCCAAAAAACACCTTCCCTGAGCTCGTTGCGGAGAAACGATCCGACTTCCGAGCGCGTGTCGGTCCCACCTTGCAGAGTTACTGTTTGATCCTTGCGGTCCACTGCGCAGCGGGTACAAGTTACTGCGCGCCTGGTGTAACAATTCCGCCGCTTCGCCTTCTTACCTGCAGTACTATATAAACTGACAAGTAGTTGTGAAGTTACCACAGCATTCATTGCTATTTGCACTGTTTTGCTGCCGAAATTTTCCATCATAGCCGAAGCTTAAGTCCCAAAATCGAACGAAGGTGCTTCTCAACGTCCGCTTCGTCAGAAAGAAGAGCTTCGGAGAAAAGAAAAAAGTAAAAAGTTTTTGACTTCCCAAACTTAGAATCAAATGGCGAGAATACGATCTACTGCCAAAGTTGTACGTGAGGGAGACGAAGCCGAAGGTTCAGACACTGTGCCCATCTCCGAAGCAATGCAGCGTTCCGGTCTACTGACTACAGAAGAAATGCCTGCTGCTGAAGCAGGCCCAACAACTGCCGAAGGAAAAGAAAACATTGAAGGGACTGACTCCGAAGATGACTATGACCTTGCTATGCCCAGCAAGCCCAGTCACCTGGATTTTGGGAAATCAACTGTTTCAAAAGCTGACCTTTCGAAGATGGTGAAAGCAGGTTATTTCAATGAGGACCAGAAGAAGCTACTCCGCTTCGGGGAAGAAGAAACCACCCCGAAGCCAAGGAAGGATGAGATTGTTATTTTCAAGAGTTTTTTAAAAGCCGGGCTTAGATTCCCTCTCCACGGTATTGTTGCGGAGATACTAAGGAGGTTTGGTATCTATTTTCATCAATTGACTCCTAACGCCATCGTTAGGCTCAATGTTTATATCTGGGCCCTCCGAAGCCAAGCTGTGGAACCATTTGCTGACAGCTTCTGCCGAGCTCACGAATTACATTACCAAACAAAGGCCAGAAAAGATGGGCTACATGATAATTTCGGTTGCTATAATTTTGCCTACCGGAAGACAACAAAGTGTCCTGTCATCAGCTACCGAAGCAAATGGCCAGCAGGTTGGAAATCTGAGTGGTTTTATGTAAAAGTTGACGAAGACAAAGAAAAACTGGTACAAAGCCCTTTGGAGTTAATCTTCGGAGAGACAAGGCCACGATGCCACATTGGCGACCTAAAAGGTCCCACCTGGGCTGCTCTGGGTGAATTTGAAATTATCTCAGAACATATTGGCACCAGGGATCTAGTTCAAGAGTTCTTGGCATTCAGAGTTTTCCCTACTCTAAAAGAGTGGGAGATGCCGAAGCTGGAGGGAGAGAAGAAGAAGGGTGAACTCGTCCGGCTTCCCTATCACTTCAAGTTTAAAAAGTACTTCAAAAAACCCTGCAAAGAGTGGTTAGAAACAATTGAGGTGATGTGCAATGAGATCCTGGGGAATTACTCCAAAAAAGAGGATCAATTAATGACAGCAGCCTTCGGTGCCCGACCGAAACGAAGACTGAACCGAGTATTTGATGCCCTGGGCTTCGAGTATTCAGACTACGAGCAGTTGAACAAGGGTGCCGAGGGCCATAAAAGAAAAAGAGTAGCCGAAACCGAAACTCTGATCAGAGATGAAGAAGGACCAGCAAAGAAAAAGAAAATTATCAAGAAAAGAACAATATCCACTCCGAAGCGCAAATCACCCGAAGAAGAGGGGTCCCCCACACCGCCTTCTACCAGCGACGTGGATGAAATTTTAAAGGTAATGACTGAACCCATGCCCACGAAGCTAAGTCCACTAGGGCTCCAACTGACGAAGCTTTTTCGAAAGGTGGACGAGCCGGATCAGACGAAGACAAGCAAACCCAAGCGGCAAAGAATCATTGCGGTAACTGAAGTTATCGATAAGACGCCGCCAAGGGCGTCAATCCAAAAAACGGCAGCTGCCGAAGGTACAGCAATCGTCGAAGGCGTAGCTTCGGGGGTCGCGGCTACCGAAGCCGCTACAGCCGAAGATACAAACTTAAAAACCACGATTGAGAATATCAACAAGATTTTGGAAGACATGGCTGCGGAAGAAGCTGGTGCTACTACTGAAAAAACCATGGCCACAGTGCCTGAGAAAGGAAAAGAAATAGCCGAAGACCCTTCGGACGACGAAGCCTACTCTTTCCAGAACTTAGTTGGGCAAAAACTGACGAAGGACGAAATAGAAGAACTTAAAGACTACGCCAAGTCTTGCGGCTACAAGTCAGGTGCCCTCCTATTTGGGGGTGTAGATGATGAAAAACTAGGCTGTATTCGAGACCAGACTGGAGCTAAGGTAATCGGTACTCTATCGAAGAGTATCGGTTTTCCGAAGCTAGAGACAGACATCAGCCGCTACCGACGACAACATATCGTCGGCAGCTTGTTTTATTCTAACTTCAAGGTAAACAACCTTTTTCTCTGGTTTTTATTGCCGTTAACAATGAAAATATTACTTAACATAAGTTGCTTCTGTTCAGAGCATGCTACTGAGCAAAGCTCTGAAGATGCAACAAGACTTGGAGGACAAAAAGCACGAAGCTATAATTGAAAACTTGGAAAGCAAAATAAAAGAGCAATCTGCCATCATTGAAAAGAAAGACTTCGAGCTCCAATCGACCGAAGGCTTGCTGGCTGAAACTGAGGCTAAAATATTAGAGTTAAATTCGAAGCTTATCAATCAATCAAAACAATTTGATCAGGAGAAGCTAGAACTGAATTCGAAGCTTAAAGCCGAAGTCCAGACCAGCTCAGAATTGAAGAAAGCATTAACAAGCCTTCAAGACAAATGCTTGAACTTTGGCAATAATTGTATTGGACGATTAAAGAAGATATTTTACTCTGTTGGAGCCAGCAGTGGGAAATTTAACCCTTCGGCGGAAAATTTACCCCAGGCCTTCGATCATATTGAAGCTGAAATCGAAGAGCTTGACGAAGTTATAGCCGGGCACGGCGACTTCTGTGCCTGGGTAGCTTCTCGGGGTACCGCTGCTGCATTTCTGAAGGCCGGCTGCGAACATGGAAAGGTTGTCAACAGGCCCAACTTCACCTTATCTTCATCAATCCTGGATGATATGCCCGACCTCGCCCGAAGTATCTCCAATAGATTTATAAAAATGGTATGGACAAAGGGCGGGCGAGAGAAAGCTGGAGACGAAGCCCGAAGTCATCTTAAACCAGTAAGAAATGACATTTCGTGCTTACCTTTCCCTTTGGGCTTGATTCTTATGATTCCTTGACTCATGTAGGATGACGAAGGTGAAGATGATGCCTAGGATATGTCGCCGAAGTTGTCGTCGAAGCTGAAGCTTAATGAAGACTAGCAGAAGTGTGCTTTAGAAAAACTCAGGATAATTTTGTAACAACTCTTGTAAATAGAATTAAACTGTTCTTCAAGGAACTTTGTACATACCTTGTAATATATTCTTACCCTTCGGTTGAGGTGCTTTGATGTGGACGAAATCAGTTTTTTGAGCCGAAGGCGAAAAAACACCTTCCCTTCTTTTCGTACACAACGAAGCATAAAAGGCCGCTTCCTCTTTTTGCCGAAGCCTTTCCTTACATAACAAAACATAAAAGACTGCTACTCTTATCTGCCGAAGCTCTTATTTACATGACAAAACATAAAAGACTGCTACTCTTATCTGCCGAAGCTTTTATTTACATAACAAAACATAAAAGACTGCTACTCTTATACACAACGATTCATAAAAAACCACTTCTTCGAAACCTTTCTTTTACATAACGAATCATAACAAACCATTTATCCGAAACTTTTCTCTGTGCCGAAGCAACCATTTAGGAACACAAATGCTATGAATGAATGCTTATGCATGCAAATGCCATGATGTAATGTGCAAATGAATGTCCGAAGCGTATGTCCGAAGCCACACTCATCCATCATTTTCTTAGGAGCAAACACACGTCAGCTCTGCATTCCCTTAGGAACGACTTTGGAGCATCTTTGCCTTTTACTTAGGCAGTATCAGCGTTGACTTTTCGCTGTAAGCTCTGCATCCCCCTAGGGACGTCTTTGGAGCTTCTTCGTCTTTTACTTAGACGGTATAAGCTCTGCATTCCCTTAGGAACGACTTTGGAGCTTCTTCGCCTTTTACTTTCGGCGGAATCAGCGTTGACTTTTCGCTGTGAGCTCTGCATCCCCTTAGGGACGTCTTTGGAGCTTCTTCTCTTTTTTAGTTTTGGCACTCGATGGTGCGCTCTCAGCTTTTACATTTACATTCTTTGGGGGATTTTGCTCTTATAAAACTAAAAAGGAAATTACATAAGATGGCCCCATTAAAAACCTTTCTCCCCCTTTAGAAAGGAAAAGGGTGCCATGAAAAAGAAAAGGAAAGTCAAAATTACATCGAGTTATACATAAAACCGCCGAAGCTCATCCGCATTCCAAGATCTTGGAATTTCATTGCCATCCATGTCCTTCAGTCTGTACGAACCAGGCCTTGACGAAGATGCTACTAAGAAAGGCCCTTCCCATTTCAGTTGCAATTTGCCCACTGTATCCGGATTGGCCACTCTCCGAAGCACCAAGTGTCCTGGCTCAATATTTTTTAGCCGGACCTTTCTATCTCGCCATTTAACTGTTTCGGCCTGGTACTTATTGATATTCTCCACGGCCTGAAGCCTGATCCCTTCTAAGGCATCTTTTTCCACGAGACAAGTATCTTCGGGACCTGATTCTGCCGAAGCTACCACTCTTATTGATCCAGCTTTGGCTTCTTCCGGGGTTATTGCTTCGTCACCAAATAACAACTTAAATGGGGTAAAGCCTGTAGATCTTGATGTTGTTGTGTTATGGCTCCATACCACTTTGGTAAGCTGATCTGGCCACTTTCCCCTTGGTTGATTAAAGATTAGCTTCATTATTCCTGTCATTATGATGCCGTTGGCCCTTTCAACAAGCCCATTCGACTCCGGGTGCCTGACTGACGCAAAGTGGATCTTCGTGCCAATTTGATCACAAAAATTTCTGAATTCTTCGGAGTCAAATTGTGTTCCATTATCTACAGTTATAGCCTTCGGCACTCCGAAGCGACAGACAATATTCTGCCAGAAAAACTTTTGGACAGTGGCCGAAGTTATTGTAGCTAATGGCTTCGCCTCAATCCACTTGGAAAAATATTCCACAGCAACTACAACATATTTCAGATTGCCTTGAGCCGGTGGTAATGGGCCCAGCAAATCGAGGCCCCACCTTTGCAATGGCCAGATGGGTTGTATTAGCTGTGTCAAAGACGAAGGTTGTTTTTGATCTCTTGCACATTTCTGACAACCTTCGCACTTTTGAACTAACTCAGCTGCATCCGAAGCTGCCTTCGGCCAATAAAATCCTTGACGGAACACTTTTCCAAGTAACGGCCTGGATCCGATGTGGGATCCACAAAGGCCTGCATGTATCTCCTTCATCAACTCTATACCTTCGGCTCTAGACAAGCACTTGAGCAGCGGGGCACAAACTCCATGCTTGTATAACTCCCCTTCTATAATGATATACGGACGAGCTCTTGCCTCTATTCTTTTATTATAAGCTTCGTCATCTGTTAGGAAGTTGCCCTGAAGGTAAGAAATTATTTCAGTTCTCCAATCTTCACTGTACACAGGAGAAATAGTAAGAACTGCTCTTTCAAGTAACTCCACTGAAGGTGCCTTTATTGTTTCGAAGAATACATCCGAAGGTAGCGGCAGCCCCTGTGCTGCAGACCTGGCTAACAAATCAGCATGTTCATTTTGCCCTCGAGGGATATTCTTAACAGAAAATCCTTCGAAGGAAGCTTCGATCCTTCGGACTGTGTCTAGGTATTTTTCAAGCTTCGGGTCTTTAGCCTTGCAACTTTTGTCAATATGACCCGAAACAATCTGAGAATCGGTTTTAAGGATCGCCCTCCTGATCCCCATCGCCTTTAGTTTCCGAAGACCGAGGAGCAAGGCTTCGTACTCAGCAATATTATTTGTGCAGCTGAAGTCCAGTCTTGCTGCATAGCAAGTTTTAACCTTGGACGGTGAAACTAAAACAGCAGCTGCTCCTGCTCCGAAGGTTCCCCAGGAGCCATCACAAAACACTGTCCATGCTTCGGCATCTTTATTCGCTTCTTCGCCCTGAGCCCCTGGCGTCCAGTCGGCAATAAAATCTGCCAATGCTTGAGACTGGATCGAGGATCTGTGCACATAATCAATATAAAATTCATTAAGCTCCGCAGCCCATTTTCCAATTCGGCCAGTAGCTTCTTTATTTCTCATGATATCTTTCAACGGCTGCGAAGAAGGAACAATAATATTATATGCCTGAAAATAATGCCGAAGCTTCCTGGATGCCATTAGAACGGCATACAACACCTTCTCCAGTTCTGTATAATTTTTCTTTGAGACACTAAGGACCTCAGATACAAAATATACTGGGACCTGCTTCTTGATTTGTCCATCAAACTTCTCCTGCACAAGTGCCGCACTTACTGCTGAGTGTGAAGCTGCCACATACAACAACAGAGGAGCCCCTGGCATTGGTGGAGTTAATGTTGTTAGATCTATCAGGTATTGCTTGAGTTCTTCGAAAGCTTTTTGTTGAGCTGGGCCCCATTGAAAGACTTCAGCTGATTTTAGCACCTCGAAGAAGGGTAGATTTCTTTCCGCTGATCTGGATATAAATCTGTTAAGAGATGCCAGTCTTCCTGTCAATCTTTGGGCCCCCTTTCTTGTGGTTGGTGGCTCCATTCGAAGTATAGCTTCGATTTTATTTGGGTTAGCTTCAATTCCCTTTGTTGAAACCAAGCATCCAAGGAACTTACCCTTCTTTACTCCGAAGACACATTTTTCTGGATTCAGCTTCAGACCAGCTTGTCTGAAGCTGGCGAAGGTCTCCTGCAGATCAGCAATATGGTCTTCTTGCTTCGTGCTTTTTACAATAATGTCATCAACATAGGTCAACACATTTCTGCCTATCTGAGATTGGAGAACCTTCGCAGTCATCCTGCTGAAACTCCCTCCAGCATTCTTAAGCCCCTCAGGCATCCGAAGATAGCAATATGTACCACTTGGGGTTATGAAACTAGTCTTCGGCTCATCCTCCTTTTTCATCCAGATTTGATGATAGCCTGAGTAACAATCCAGGAGACTCATGAGTTCCGAAGAAGCTGCTGCATCAACTAAAGAGTCTATCCTTGGCAGCGGGAACTCATCCTTCGGACAAGCCTTGTTGAGATCTGTGAAATCAATACACATTCTCCACTTTCCATTGGCCTTCTTCACCATAACAGTGTTAGCTAGCCATTCTGGATACTTCACTTCTCTGATAACTCCTGCACTTAGGAGTCTTTTTACTTCGTTGCGAGCCCCTTCGGCCTTGTCATCAGACATTTTCCGAAGCCTCTGCTTGCGGGGTCTGAAGGATGGGTCAACATTGAGCGAATGTTCAATAACATCCCGATTCACTCCACAAAGATCATTGGCTGACCATGCAAAAACATCTTTATTGTTGAATAAAAACCTTATCAAGGTTTTCTCTTGATCTTCAGATAATTGCGAGCCCAATAGCACCTTCTGCTCTGCTATATCCTCACACAGCAGCATGGGCTTCGGCTGATCAGCCGAAGCTGCTTTTTCCCTCCTGAACTTGTACTGTTCACAAGCTTCAACTCCATCTATATTATGGATTGCCTTGGAATCAGTCCAGCTTCCTTCGGCCCTTCTGGCAGCTTCCTGACTCCCATGAATAGCAATAGGCCCTTGGTCCGAAGGTATCTTCATGCAGAGATAAGCTGGGTGAAGAATTGCTTCAAAAGCATTTAGGGTACCACGACCAATGATGGCGTTGTAGGGGTATTCCATGTCAACAATATCAAACACAATTTGCTCAGTCCTTGTGTTATTAACAAATCCGAAGGTTACCGGCATGGTAATCTTCCCGAGTGCCACAATCTGCCGCCCTCCGAAGCCACAAAGAGGGTGCGTAGCATCATGAATCTTGTCTTCAGGCTCTTGCATCTGTCTGAAGGCTTTGGCAAATATAATGTCAGCTGCACTGCCTGTGTCAACTAGGACATTGTGAACCAGAAACCCTTTGATCACACAAGAAATGACCATAGCATCATTGTGAGGATAGTCCTTGAGCTGAAGATCTTCCTGAGAGAAGGTAATCGGAATGTGAGACCATTTTGACTTAATGAAGGGTCCCTGCACTCCAACATGCTGTACCCTTCTCTGAGCCTCCTTCTTCTGCTTTTTGTTAGCTGGCTCTGAGCAAGAACCGCCTGTTATCGGGAGCACCAGCTTCGAAGCCGAAGCAGCTCCAGCTTGAGTGTTGAACGAAGCCATCAGCTCAGAAAGGTGGAAGTGAGTTGACCGGAGGTGGGCGCCAATGTTGGGGACTTGTTCTCAAATGCTAAGAATTAAGAACAAGGCAACACAAAAAATGTTAAGTGTTAAGGTCCTTCGTCCTCCATAACGATATATCCCTTCGGGATATAGAGCATCTCGGACGAAGGTTACGAAGGACATACCTTCGTAAGCATAACAACGAAGAATGAAGCATTCACATAAATCATAGAATATGAAATAAACATTTAAATATTGTCATAGAATTATCTCTACTTGTATTAATGAATATAAATGACTTTGAATTACAAATGTACCTTCGGTCCTGCGGAAGGCAAAAGTACAAGCGTGATGTGAAAGCAAATGACAGGTTCACGTGAACAGTACAGAGGTACTGTTCATCTATTTATAGGCACAGGTCGCAGCCTGTGACAAATTACAATTATGCCCCTTGCGAAAGTTTACAGCATTGACTCAGACCTATATGTATAAAAAGGTCATTCTATCTCTATGTCGGTTTAAAACGCCGAAGCTCCATGAAAAGGGACCTTCGGCCATCTCTTGGAGACGACTTCAGCCGAAGCTGCTTCTTCGTGTGAGACCTTCGGCGCACCGAAGCACGACCCCAACAGTATTAATGTATGAAATCTCGATATCTCCCTTTTGTTGGTGATCCCTAAGAAAATGATACCGAATGGCTATGTGCTTAGTGCGTCTATGCACGACGGGATTGTCGGCCATTTTGATTGCACTCTCATTATCACATAGCAAAGGGACTTTGGTTAGTTTGTAACCGTAGTCCCGCAGGGTTTGCCTCATCCAAAGCAATTGTGCGCAACAATGGCCTGCGGCAATGTACTCGGCTTCGGCGGTGGAAAGAGCGACCGAATTTTGCTTCTTTGAAGCCCAAGACACCAAGGATCTTCCCAAGAACTGGCAAGTCCCCGATGTGCTCTTCCTATTGATTTTGCACCCGGCCCAATCGGCATCCGAATAACCAATCAAATCAAATGTGGATCCCCGAGGGTACCAAAGCCCAAACTTAGGAGTATAAGCCAAATATCTCAAGATTCGTTTTACGGCCGTAAGGTGGGATTCCTTAGGGTCGGATTGGAATCTTGCACACATGCAAACGGAAAGCATAATATCCGGTCGAGATGCACATAAATAGAGTAAAGAACCTATCATTGACCGGTATACCTTTTGATCCACGGACTTACCTCCCGTGTCGAGGTCGAGATGCCCATTAGTTCTCATGGGTGTCTTGATGGGTTTGGCATCCTTCATTCCAAACTTGCTTAGAATATCTTGAGTGTACTTCGTTTGGCTTAGGAAGGTGCCTTCTTGGAGTTGCTTTACTTGAAATCCTAAGAAATACTTCAACTCCCCCATCATAGACATCTCGAACTTTTGTGTCATGATCCTACTAAACTCCTCACATGTAGACTCGTTAGTAGACCCAAATATAATATCATCAACATAAATTTGGCATACAAACAAGTCATTTTCAAGAGTTTTAGTAAAGAGTGTAGGATCGGCCTTTCCGACTTTGAAGCCATTTGCAATAAGAAAATCTCTAAGGCATTCATACCATGCTCTTGGGGCTTGCTTGAGCCCATAAAGCGCCTTAGAGAGCTTATAGGCATGATTAGGATACTCACTGTCTTCAAAGCCGGGAGGTTGCTCAACATAGACCTCTTCCTTGATTGGTCCATTGAGGAAGGCACTTTTTACATCCATTTGATAAAGCTTAAAGCCATGGTAAGTAGCATAGGCCAATAATATGCGAATTGACTCAAGCCTAGCTACAGGTGCATAGGTTTCACCGAAATCCAAACCTTCGACTTGGGAATATCCCTTGGCCACAAGTCGAGCTTTGTTCCTTGTCACCACACCATGCTCGTCTTGCTTGTTGCGGAAGACCCATTTGGTTCCTACAACATTTTGGTTAGGACGTGGAACTAAATGCCATACCTCATTCCTAGTGAAGTTGTTGAGCTCCTCTTGCATCGCCACCACCCAATCCGAATCTTGAAGTGCTTCCTCTACCCTGTGTGGCTCAATAGAGGAAACAAACGAGTAATGTTCACAAAAATGTGCAACACAAGATCGAGTGGTTACCCCCTTATGAATGTCGCCGAGGATGGTGTCGACGGGGTGATCTCGTTGGATTGCTTGGTGGACTCTTGGGTGTGGCGGTCTTGGTTCTTGCTCATCCTCCTTTTCTTGATCATTTGTATCTCCCCCTTGATCTATGCCGTCATCTTG
Organism: Zea mays; assembly: GCF_902167145.1. Taxonomy (NCBI): domain Eukaryota; kingdom Viridiplantae; phylum Streptophyta; class Magnoliopsida; order Poales; family Poaceae; genus Zea; species Zea mays. The sequence goes on along the minus strand of NW_023367021.1, from coordinate 16,007 downwards.
AGGTGGCTCATTTGATTGATCTTCTTCTTCATCAACTTGAGCCTCTTCCTCATTTTGAGTTGGTGGAGATGCTTGCATGGAGGAGGACGGTTGATCTTGTGCATTTGGAGGATCTTCGGATTCCTTAGGACACACATCCCCAATGGACATGTTCCTTAGCGTGATGCACAGAGCCTCTTCAATACCTATCTCATCAAGATCAACTTGCTCTACTTGAGAGTCGTTAGTCTCATCAAACACAACGTCACATGAAACTTCAACTAGTCCTGAGGACTTGTTAAAGACTCTATATGCCCTTGTGTTTGAATCATATCCTAGTAAAAAGCCTTCTACAGTCTTAGGAGCAAATTTAGATTTTCTACCTCTTTTAACAAGAATAAAGCATTTGCTACCAAAAACTCTAAAATATGAAATGTTGGGCTTTTTACCGGTTAGGAGTTCATATGATGTCTTCTTGAGGATTCGGTGTAGATACAACCGGTTGATGGCGTAGCAAGCGGTGTTGACCGCCTCCGCCCAAAACCGATCCGAAGTCTTGTACTCATCAAGCATGGTCCTTGCCATGTCCAATAGAGTTCGATTCTTCCTCTCCACTACACCATTTTGTTGTGGCGTGTAGGGAGAAGAGAACTCATGCTTGATGCCCTCCTCCTCAAGGAAGCCTTCAATTTGAGAGTTCTTGAACTCCGTCCCGTTGTCGCTTCTTATTTTCTTGATCCTTAAGCCGAACTCATTTTGAGCCCGTCTCAAGAACCCCTTTAAGGTCTCTTGGGTTTGAGATTTTTCCTGCAAAAAGAATACCCAAGTGAAGCGAGAATAATCATCCACTATTACAAGACAATACTTACTCCCGCCGATGCTTATGTAAGTAATCGAGCCGAATAGATCCATGTGGAGTAGCTCAAGCGGCCTGTCGGTCGTCATGATGTTCTTGTGTGGATGATGGGTTCCTACTTGCTTTCCTGCTTGGCATGCGCTACAAACCCTGTCTTTCTCAAAATGAACATTTGTTAGTCCTAAAATGTGTTCTCCCTTTAGAAGCTTGTGAAGATTCTTCATCCCAACATGTGCTAGTCGGCGATGCCAGAGCCAGCCCATGTTAGTCTTAGCAATTAAGCATGTGTCGAGTTCAGCTCTATCAAAATCTACTAAGTATAGCTGACCCTCTAACACACCCTTAAATGCTATTGAATCATCACTTCTTCTAAAGACAGTGACACCTACATCAGTAAAGAGACAATTGTAGCCCATTTTGCATAATTGAGATACAGAAAGCAAATTGTAATCTAAAGAATCTACAAGAAAAACATTTGAAATAGAATGGTCAGGAGATATAGCTATTTTACCAAGACCTTTGACCAAACCTTGATTTCCATCCCCGAATGTGATAGCTCGTTGGGGATCTTGGTTTTTCTCGTAGGAGGAGAACATCTTCTTCTCCCCTGTCATGTGGTTCGTGCACCCGCTGTCGATGATCCAACTTGAGCCCCCGGATGCATAAACCTACAAAACAAGTTTAGTTCTTGACTTTAGGTACCCAAATGGTTTTGGGTCCTTTGGCATTAGACACAAGAACTTTGGGTACCCAAACACAAGTCTTTGACCCCTTGTGCTTGCCCCCAACATATTTGGCAACTACTTTGCCGGATTTGTTAGTCAACACATAAGATGCATCAAAATTTTTAAATGAAATGCTATGTTCATTTGATGCATTAGGAATTTTCTTCTTAGGCAACTTAGCACGGGTTGGTTGCCTAGAGCTAGATGTCTCACTCTTATACATAAAAGCATGGTTAGAACCAGAGTGAGACTTCCTAGAATAAATTTTCATAATTTTGTCCTCGGGATAACCAACAGGGTATAAAATGTAACCCTCGTTATCCTGAGGCATGGGAGCCTTGCCCTTAACAAAGTTAGACAATCTTTTAGGAGGGGCATTAAGTTTGACATTGTCTCCCCTTAGGAAGCCAATGCCATCCTTGATGCCAGGGCGTCTCCCATTATAGAGCATACTTCTAGCAAATTTAAATTTTTCATTTTCTAAGTTGTGCTCGGCAATTTTAGCATCTAGTTTTGCTATATGATCATTTTGTTGTTTAATTAAAGCCATATGATCATGAATAGCATTAACATCAACATCTCTACATCTAGTACAAATAGTGACATGCTCAATGGTAGATGTAGATGGTTTGCAGGAATTAAGTTCAACAATCTTAGCATGAAGAATATCATTTTTATCTCTAAGATCAGAAATTGTAACTTTGCAAACATCAAAATCTTTAACCTTAGCAATTAAATTTTCATTCTCTACTCTAAGGCTAGCAAGAGAAATGTTCAATTCTTCAATCCTAGCAAGCAAATCATCATTATTATCTCTAGGATTGGAAGTTGAAACAATGCAAACATGTGAATCAACCTTAGCATTTAAACTAGCATTTTCATTTCTAAGGTTGTCAATCATCTCACGGCAAGTGCTTAGCTCACTAGATAATTTTTCACATTTTTCTACTTCTAGAGCATAAGCATTTTTAACCTTAACATGCTTCTTATTTTCTTTAATAAGGAAGTCCTCTTGAGTATCCAAGAGATCATCCTTTTCATGAATGGCACTAATCAATTCATTAAGTTTTTCTTTTTGTTGCATGTTTAGGTTAGCAAAAAGGGTGCGCAAGTTATCCTCCTCACTTTTAGCATCATCCTCATCACTAGAGGTTTCATATTTGGTGGAGGATCTTGATTTTACCTTCTTTTTGCCGTCCTTGGCCATAAGGCACTTGTGGCCGATGTTGGGGAAGAGAAGGCCCTTGGTGACGGCGATGTTGGCGACGTCCTCGTCGTCGGAGGAGTCGCTAGAGCTTTCGTCGGAGTCCCACTCCCGACAAACATGGGCATCACCGCCCTTCTTTTTGTAGTACCTCTTCTTCTCCTTTCTCCTCCCCTTCTTGTCGTCGCCTCGGTCACTATCACTTGATATAGGACATTTAGCAATAAAATGACCGGGCTTACCACATTTATAGCAAACCTTCTTGGAGCGGGACTTGTAGTCTTTCCCCCTCCTTTGTTTGAGGATTTGGCGGAAGCTCTTGATGACGAGCGCCATCTCCTCATTGTCAAGCTTGGAGGCGTCGATTGGTTGTCTACTTGGTGTAGACTCCTCCTTCTTTTCTTCCGTCGCCTTGAATGCGACGGGTTGAGCTTCGGATGTAGATGGATCATCAAGCTCGTTGATCTTCCTCGAGCCTTCGATCATGCACTCAAAACTTACAAAATGCCCGATAACTTCCTCGGGGGTCATTTTAGTATATCTTGGATTACCACGAATTAATTGAACTTGAGTAGGGTTAAGGAAAATGAGAGATCTTAGAATAACCTTAACCACTTCATGGTCATCCCACTTTACGCTCCCGAGGTTGCGCACTTGGTTCACCAAGGTCTTGAGCCGGTTGTACATGTGTTGTGGCTCCTCCCCTTTGCGAAGCCGGAACCGACCGAGCTCCCCCTCGATCGTTTCCCGCTTAGTGATCTTGGTGAGCTCATCTCCCTCGTGCGCGGTTTTGAGCACATCCCAAACCTCCTTGGCACTCTTCAACCCTTGTACTTTGTTATACTCCTCTCTACTTAGTGAGGCGAGGAGTATTGTTGTTGCTTGAGAGTTGAAGTGCTCGATTTGGGCCACCTCATCCTCATCATAGTCTTTATCCCCTACCGATGGTACCTGTGCACCAAACTCAACAACATCCCATATACTTTTGTGGAGTGAGGTTAGATGAAATCGCATTAAATCACTCCACCTAGCATAATCTTCACCATCAAAAGTTGGTGGTTTGCCTAATGGGACGGAAAGTAGAGGTGCATGTTTAGAAATGCGAGAATAGTGTAGGGGGATCTTACTAAACTTCTTACGCTCTTGGCGTTTAGAAGTTACGGAGGGCGCATCGGAGTCGGAGGTCGATGTTGATGAAGTGTCGGTCTCGTAGTAGACCACTTTCCTCATCCTCTTTTGCTTGTCCCCACTCCGATGCGGCTTGTGGGAAGAAGATTTTTCCTTCTTCTCTTTGTGGTGAGAAGAAGATTTCTTCTCCTTTCCTTTGTTGGAGGAGCTCTTCTTCTTCTCCCTCCTCTTGGTGCGGGATTCTTCCGATGAAGTGCTCCCGTGGCTTGTAGTGGGCTTTTCGCCGGTCTCTATCTCCTTCTTGGCGTGATCTCCCGACATCACTTCGAGCGGTTAGGCTCTAATGAAGCACCGGGCTCTGATACCAATTGAAAGTCGCCTAGAGGGGGGGTGAATAGGGCGAAACTGAAATTTACAAATATAAACACAACTACAAGCCGGGTTAGCGTTAGTAATAAAGAAACGAGTCCGCGAGAGAGGGTGAAAAACAAATCCCAAGAGAATAAGCAAGTGAGACACGGAGATTTATTTTACCGAGGTTCGGTTCTCTCAAACCTACTCCCCGTTGAAGAGGCCACAAAGGCCGGGTCTCTTTCAACCCTTCCCTCTCTCAAACGGTCCCTCGGACCGAGTGAGCTTCTCTTCTCAAATCAAAGCCGGGAACAAAACTTCCCCGCAAGGGCCACCACACAATTGGTGCCTCTTGCCTTGATTACAATGGAGTTATGATCTCAAGAACAAGTGAGAAAGAAAAGAAGCAATCCAAGCGCAAGAGCTCAAAAGAACACGACAAATCACTCTCACTAGTCACTAATGCTTTTGTGGAGTTGGGAGAGGATTTGATCTCTTTTGGTGTGTCTAGAATTGAATGCCTAGCTCTTGTAAGTGGTTGAGAAGTGGAAAACTTGGATGCAATGAATGGTGGGGTGGTTGGGGTATTTATAGCCTCAACCACCAAAAGTGGCCGTTGAGAGGCTGTCTGTTCGATGGCGCACCGGACAGTCCGGTGCACACCGGACATGTCCGGTGCCCCCGCCACGTCACCAGTTCCGTTGGATTCTGACCGTTGAAGCTTCTGACTTGTGGGCCCGCCTGGATGTCCGGTGCACACCGGACATGCACTGTTTACTGTCCGGTGTGCCAGTATGGGCACGCCTGACTTCTGCGCGCGCTGTTAATGCGCCGCAGGTAGCCGTTGGCGCGGAGATAGCCGTTGCTCTGGAGTTGCACCGGACATGTCCGGTGAATTATAGTGGACTAGCCGTTGGAGATTCCCGAAGCTGGCGAGTTCCTGAGGCCGCTCCTCCTTGGCGCACCGGACACTGTTCGGTGTACACCGGACAGTCCGGTGAATTATAGCGCGAGTGCCCCTGGAAATTCTCTAAGGTGGCGAGTTTGAGTTGGAGTCCTCTGGTGCACCGGACATGTCCGGTGGTGCACCGGACACTGTCCGGTGGCACACCGGACAGTCCGGTGCGCCAGACCAGAGGTGCCTTCGGTTGGCCCTTTGCTCTTTTGTTGAACCCAACTTTTGGTCTTTTTATTGGCTAAGTGTGAACCTTTAGCACCTGTATAACTTATACACTAGAGCAAACTAGTTAGTCCAATTGTTTGTGTTGGGCAATTCAACCACCAAAATTAATTAGGGACTAGGTGTAAGCCTAATTCCCTTTCATTTGTCAAAAGGATAAGTTGGCATCTTTAGAAGAACTCTCAGTTTTATCTTCCATACACCAAATGTGTGTTCAACAACATTGCGTAGACTTGAGTGTAAATGATTGAAGAGCTATTGCTCAGCATTAGGTGGAGGGCCATTTCTCTATTCTGGGGCATGATGCCTTTGTCCTTAGAGCCATTTGTGATTATACTCTTCTCTAGCCTTACAATTGTGATTTTACTCCTCTATTTTCAACTTTGTGATTATACCCCTTTGTTTAAAATGAAGCTCTGTCATTCCCCTGCGTCGTTACATGCATTTGACAATGTTAAATCTTATGCAAAACGACAAAATACCATGCAATTTATTGTGATTTTACTCCTCGTTATTAAGAGCGCCTAGAAGGGGTTGAATAGCTGATCCTGCAAAAACAGAACTAAAACAAAAACTTGGTCTAAAAGTGAGAGTTAGTGCAAACTAAACCAAGTTTGAGTAGAGAGAAGAAGTAAGCAAGTTCTCTTCACTTGATTGCTCTTCCAAGATATAGAATAGGTTAAGAGCAATATTACAAGTGAATTTGAGAGATTTAGGAAGAAGATAAAAAATCACAAGCAAATAAGCACACAAGACACAATGATTTTTCCCGTGGTTCGGTCAAGCCTAAATTGTTTGCCTACTCCACGTTGTGGTGTCCCAATGGACAAGGGTTGCACCCAACCCGAGGTGTATATTTTGTTGGTTGAGGAGTTCTTTTGAGGGAGGGTGGAGCAATTTTTTGGATCCACCTTTCTTCACAAAAACGACTTTCAATCTTTTTGCTCCACACGAGAATCAGTTCAAAAAAATACTCGTTTGACATAGCTCTGGATCCTCGCTTAGAATCAGGAGCTGGAGCTATGTGAAATGGGTTGTAGACAACTATTGTACCTAGCTCTGTGTTTATCCACATCACAAAAAATATAACAACAAAAAATATAACAAAAAGACAACTTCCGTTAATGGGCTTGATCTCCTAGATCCCAGTGATTGGATTGTGGGAATTTAACATTACCTTGGTTGTTGAGGATGGGTTGACTAACATACAAGGGTTCTAGAGTACACACCACCATCCCCATGCCAATCCTTTTGTACTTGTACTCAAAACGTGGATGAAAATGTGTGTTTTGCACCCATAGATGGTCGTATCGTTGCTAGGTTTTGAGCGAGCTAACCAACTCCAAGCATCATGGGCACACATCTAACAAAAGAGGAGTTTGAAATAAGAGGTGGGATAGGTAATAAGAGTGATGTAGATAGCCTTATAAATTACTCCATTGCTTATAGAGAAGAGATAACATAGGCCCTTATGCAGTGGAGACGCAAGAGCTAGCTGACTCCCTATTGTTGAACAAGTCCTGATGAGACTTATAACAACTAACAATTTTCTGGTTGCCGGTGGTATAAACTATATATATTGGAGGTGGTGCACTACAGATGAAAGATGATTCAAAACTACTTGCTAGGTAGGATCAGTACTACCCAACAAGTACAATATTGGGTAATCATTAGAGATGGTACTGGGTTGCCGCTACCCGATACTTGATGGGTATTTATTCTATTATGGTATGTATATGTGCTAAATATTCTACCCATGAGTCGTTTATTTGGCAAAAACCTTCACATAATGGGTAAATAGGTATTAGAATGTTCCATCATGAGCCATACTTGTTAACCCGTGGGTATAAAATACGCAGTATAAACTTAGCCCAAAAAAGCATGAACTTAGGCTTTAGTCATCCATCTCTTTTTGACTTTTAACAACCTTTTGGTTGGGTGATAATGTCGTAGAAGACTTAACAACTATTTGATGATCGTGTAATAGAACAAGTAATGTGTTACGTGGTACTATCCTAATGTTGCTAATATATCCAATTATATATGGTGTTGTTGAATGGATGATTAAATGATGCTAGAATTTTTGTAATAGTATTTAGATGGATATACTTGATAGATGTTTAATCTTTGTGGGCACGGGTGAGGTGATTCACACCACGTGAGTATGGTATAGGTATAAGGATAAATCCATACCCACCAGTGGATTTGTATTACCTAACTGTTAATTTTTTTTCGTGGGTGCTGTGATATGTGTATGGAATAGTAATAATCGATGGTTATTTACCCATTGCATCCAGTAATCATATTTGCAGTGTTGACAATGCAAAGTGGGCTAAACAAAAAAAAAGTGTGATGTAAGCAACAATAGTTGGAGCTAGCTAGGCAGCTAGGCATCGTCGTACGTAATTTGCATCGTCTGCCTACAAATTAAAACCGCAATGCGGCCGGCCGCCAGCCACACAACGATCATGCAGATCGACCGACTGCTGGTTCCTTGAAACCAACCGAACAAATATTGAATGCACGTATCCCATGTACGTAAAAGTGTGTGCATATGCAGTGCTGTGTCGAGTACGACGGACGCAACGACTGAGAATCCCAACATCATCTGCGTATCTAGACCTCCTGGTACCCATAACAAGATTAGTTTATTAGTCAAAAGCAGGGGACGACACGTCGCCGCTCGTAGTCGTACCGTACATGTTCGTCTAAAAAAAAAACCCCATCTTGCTCGTACCGTACGCCGGAGGGCTAGCTGATCGGCTATCTTCTCTTCTCTCTTGTTTATGATCATCACAGCTCTCGAGCTCTTGAAGCAGCTGCGCTTGGTGTTGGAGAGAGAGAGAGGTGGGGGAGCACATGCATGCTTAATTGGTAAGAGAAAACTTCATCCCCGACGCCAACTGGACTTTACAGAATGGCGAGCGTGCAGTGTGCGTGACCGGGCTTGGCCAGCCGGCCGGCCTTGTGTACTCGCCGGCTGCATCTGGCCACTAGCTAGCCGACTGGAGCAACCTAAACGGAGCCAGGTAATAACACTTTTACTTAGCCAAGCGTGTGAAACAAGTACCACAATAACAACACATATTGACGCTAACATAAACATCTAGTCACAATTTAAAGAAAAAACCTAGCCATGCATATTCAACGTCGAATTAAATAAAAGCATCATATAATAATTTATCAAGAACACCTAGATATGCGACTACACCAATTAGGTTACGCTAAAGCATATAGCATTATGTATCTACTGTGTAGATCTAGTTTAGAGTGACGCAACAAAAGTAGTTTGGCATTTTTATGATTGTCTACGCACTTTTTTTTTTTGAGAAAACAAAAAAGAAAAGGACCTTTCTTCACGACGAGGGCCCAAACTTGGCACGAGCCTATCGTGACGCTAGGGCCCAAGCACCGTAGAGGTAGCAACATAGGCCACGGCCCATGGAGGTAAGGAACATAGGATACTGGGCCAGAAAGGCCTACGGCGCACGCGAGGCGCGCCCACGATGCAACATTTGGCCGAGCACTCAAGCCGAAACAGAGGCCAAACTTTGTCAAAATTGAAATGGCTTCTCCCACCTTTTTCTTTATCTCTTGCAGATTTGCAGCTAGAATCCTCTAATCTTCGTCGGCCTTTGACACACGAAAAATTATTGAGACTGGACTGGACTGGACCATCGCGCCGCATGCTGCATGCATAGGACGGTGGGTCCAAGCGTCGTGCCAAATGACGGTGCCCATGCCGTCTGCCCGTCTCTGTCTACCAACACGCAACTACCACGAGACAAAAGCCTCGCCCCCAGACCAGCCATGCTCTCCGGTGGGCACTGGCACGGGCACGTTCCCTTCCGTGCCGCGGCGCGCCGGCCAGGAAGCGAGGGAGGCCCCGCCCCGTCGATCGGGTCCGTCCGTCAGTCCCATGCGATGCGACGTCGCCACGCTCGGTTGTCTTCCGTCACGGCTCCGTGTGCCTGACGAGTGACGACCGAAGGGCAGCCGGGGCTGTCTGGCTAGTGGCTAACTGGCTACCCACAAGCCACACAAAAGGAGACGGACGTCGTGGTCGGCCTTGTCGCGTTGGCCATGGCCGGTGCGGATAAAAAGCGAAGCTGCTTGCTTGCTTGCTGGCGCAGTCGCCACTGGCCAACCCCAACGAATAAAAAAGCCAGGTGAATGCGGTTTGCAGAGCACTAGACGAGGTGCACGCACCCGTTCTGGATATGTAGTCTTTGTGGTTTTTTTAGCTTTCGAGATTATGTAATCTTTACTTATGTTTTTATGAAATATGTTTTTTGTGTTTGTCGTTTATAGGTTATGTAATATTTATTAGGTTTTTTATGAATTATGTACATGGATCGAATTTTATTTATAATAAAATGCGGTGTTTAATTTTTAATTAATTAAAATAATGTAGAAGAAAAGCATATATTTTGCTATTACTTAAGGCTCTGTGTTGTGGTACTAAAGTGAGGCAACGACTTATATGCAAGCAATCCTTCTGTGTAAGCGTGCAAGCAAATCATTTGATCAAATAGAACGTGATCCAACCGTAGGTCAAATTTAACACTTAAACCCTTACAATGTTAAATGTTTTTAAAAACATTGAACACTCGTATTATTCAAAAATATTTATTCAAAAAACGTAAAATTTTAAGTAAGCACACACTATCTTAAGTGATAAAATAAATCACAAAAAATGATAATTCATTATTTTTTGAATAATACGATTGGTCAATTTTTTTTTAAAAAAAACAACGAGTAATAGTAAATAGCGTTAGCGCTGGATGCATTGAGATATTTCTGGGCACAAAAAGGGTACCTTTCGCTTCCGAATCATCCCATCAGTCAGTGATAGGAAATGGGGCTTGGAGAACCCTAAGGCCTTGTTCGTTTGTGTCGGATTGGTGGGTCGGAACGATTACTAGCCGGATTGCTTCTCTAATTTATATAAACTTTGATTAGCTGGAACGATTCCGGGTGCAATCCGACGTAAACGAACAAGGCCTAAACCTGGAGGTGTCAGTGTCGTGTCTCTGCGACACTTGTTACATCCGTGTGTGAATGAAATAGGATGTCATCATTTATTAATTGTATTGGCTATTGGCAAATCGTGAATTACTGGTCCACGTTAGCATCAAGCAGTACGCGTACCGTAGTCTATGGAGCAGTGGTAGAAATCAGTAGTATACCATCAAGAAAGTAGAAGGTGCACAACAGCTGTCGGTGTTAAGCGGCGATGTCCAATCCAATTCATTAAGGAGCCAGTAATATAAGCCACACACGGGGTCATTAGAGGGATGCAGACGTGCAGCAGTGAGCGGCTCATCTCACGGGCCATGGATCCAGTCTGGACGCGCTGATTGAGACGGATGCTCCCCGCTTGGCGCTGACTACAGTACCCACTAGCCACTAGCACGAGTACTTCTGGAGCCAGTTTTTTCTTTCTTTTAATAAAAAGTTGTAAAATAGAGCCTTTTGGTTGCGACGTGGCAATAGATCACAAGACCAATGCCGTCGTTCTAGAAACTCTACTTGTTGCCGATTCAAAGGCGCAAGGGTTCACACTCGCCCCTCCCCCACCCCCACAAAAAGCAGACAAATGGCTTGTTTGGTTCGGCTTTTTTCTGATCAGCTTTTCTTAAAATCTGGCTGTGGAGAGAATCTGGCTGTGAGGAGAATTTGAGTATCATTACGATTACGTGTGGAAAAAGATAAAATTGTTCATAGGGCTCAGGATCTATAAAGTGATGGATTCCTACTATTACGACGACTCAATCGATTATGTGTTTATGTTGATTTTGGATAATTTTTGCTCTAACGAATTTTATAGAAGTTGGCTAAAAACTGAGCGTTTGGCAGCCCGCAACAGCTTTTGGTGGCTAGAAGCTGCCAGAAGCCGAAACAAACAGTGCCAAAGTTCTCCCTCCCAACAGGTGCACCTCTACAGAAATTGTATTTTAGAAATAAGGAATAATAAATCGATTACAGACAGTGCGATGGTGCTACAGCCACACTTATTTGTGACATCAATTTTAAACTCTGCAAGCGTGTTTGAAAAGCTGGAGTACACCGTCCTGTCGTAGAGTTGGGGCAACAGGTGTAAAAAAAAAAGGACTGATTATTATTGCTACAACGGCAAACCTTAGCAACGAAGGCGTAGACTGGGCAGGGGGTGCCCCGCGTGCCGGGACATCCACGTCTCGTTGCCACGGCCGCGACGCGGTTGCGCGACCTTCCCCGAAGCTTCCCTCCCGCTCCCGGCACCGGGGGCCACGTCTACGGCCTCCGTGCCATGCCAACTGACGCCGAACGCACCCGGCCCAGTCGAGTCGGCGCTAGTCACAATCACCACTGGCGGGACGGGAACGAGACGCACCACCAACTGAATTGAAGGAAGCGGTGATAAAACCTCCCCCTCGGCACTCGGCCCACGCGGCGCACGGCACCTCAAGCTCTGCTCCTCCTTTTCCACTGCTCTGCGTCTGCGTCTGCGTCTGCACTGCTTCGCGTCTCCCTCCCCCCGCCTCCGCCCCCGCCCCGGCAAAAAGCAAAACACGGCCATGGAAGGCTACGACCGCGAGTTCTACCAGTTCAGCGACCAGCTGCGCCTGCAGACGGCCGCCTTCTCGGGCCTCTCCCTCGGCGACTCCATCTGGTCCCCCGCCGGCCGGCGCAACAACAGCAACGACGTCCTCTTCGCCGCCTCCGCGTCGCCCGCCGACGCCGCCGCCAAGAGCAACGCCGTCGTCGGGCTCAAGCTCAACGACGGAGGGCCCGGCCTCATCGGCTCCGGGAAGCTGGCCTTCGGCGGCGGCGCCGGAGGCGGCGGCACCAACAAGGCCGACCGCTACAACAACAACAACCTCCCCAACACCGACAACAAGACCGTGTACAACACCAGCAGCAGCAGCTTCATGGGCAACGGCAGCAGCTACGCCAAGAACAACAACAACAACGCGACATGCTGGCGTTCGACAAGATGGGGAGCTACGGCTACAAACGGCGGCGGTAATACCAACAACAACAGCAACGGCGTGGAGGTGAAGAGCTACTTCAACAAGTCCGCCGGGAGGGCGGCGAGCAACAACAACAACAACAACAACAGCCACGCCGGCGGCGGCAACAAGAAGGGCGGCGCCGGGGAGTACGGCAGGAAGAAGCACGCCAAGGAGCGAGGGCGCGGCGGCGGCCACGGACAAGCAGCGGTTCAAGACGCTGCCGGCGTCGGAGGCGCTGCCGCGGGGCCAGGCCATCGGCGGGTACATCTTCGTCTGCAACAACGACACTATGGACGAGAACCTCAGGAGGGAGCTGTTCGGTGAGCGATATTATATTATTATCTTCGGCGGGTACGATGATGAACACCACCAGCAGCAGCAGCATACTGATTGTTTGATGGGTGGAATGGATTGGAATTCAATTGATGCAGGGCTGCCGTCCAGGTACAGGGACTCTGTGCGTGCTATCCGCCCGGGACTGCCCCTCTTCCTCTACAACTACTCCACGCACCAGCTCCACGGCATCTTCGAGGTACAGTACAGCACAGCACAGCACAGTAGCCACTAGCCAGTTCGTGTTCCCTTTCCTTGCTTCTTCTTCGTTCGCTGTCCTTGCTTCTTCTTCGTTCGCTGTATTCACGAGGACCCGGTTCCGATCCTCCGATCGCCAGGCCGCGAGCTTCGGCGGGACCAACATCGACCCGACGGCGTGGGAGGACAAGAAGTGCCCCGGCGAGTCGCGCTTTCCTGCGCAGGTACCCTACTGTACTGTCTGCTTCGATCCACAGTCTAGTACTCTAGTCTAGCAGCCATGGCGGCGGCGGCGGCGGCGGGTGATCGATCAGCTCAACGTACCACACGCCACACTAGCGAAGCGTGACTTGTACGCTTGTTTCAATTGTGTTCAACACCACCAAACAGTACATGTACATGTATCACCGACAGACGAAAGGCTATCAATCACATCACGTGCTGCGATGGCGTGTGGAATCGCAAAAAGATTTGGTCAGCGGAGGTAGGTTTTGGTTGCGAAAAAGTGACCGCCCGCCCTACCCTATACGGCGGGACCGGCGTCAGGTCAGCAGCTTGGTTGGCTCGTAGCTTTCGTCCTAGCTAGCTACTGTAGTGTAGGTTGCTTGGTCAGTCGGCAGAGGATCTGGTCGCAGGCTCCAAGTGCGACCATCTAGATGCTGTAGCTGCTGCATTTCCTCGTTATTGACGCATGGTGCTTGCGATGTGATGTGCTGCAGGTGCGGGTGGCAACGCGGAAGATCTACGACCCGCTGGAGGAGGACGCCTTCCGCCCCATCCTGCACCACTACGACGGGCCCAAGTTCCGGCTCGAGCTCTCCGTCACCGAGGCCCTCGCCCTCCTCGACATCTTCGCCGACAAGGACGACGCCTGATCCCCATCGGATCTGTCGTCGGGCCACTCGAAGCTCGGATGCACGAATGAATGAACAAACAATAATAACGAATGGATGTGCATGTATATCGTCATGCGCATGTCCCACGACGAGACGGGAGTATACCACGGTGTAGTAGTATTATATTAATACGTAATTAATATAGTATGTCCACCTTTGTTTGATACTACTAAGGGCTATGTATTGAGGCACGCGTCCCATTGTTTTGTTTTTATAACACTTGTGCGATGGTTGCAGAGGACTAGCCCTCTTTTTTTTTGGTAAGATGTCTGTATTATTATTATTATTCGGGTTCCACTGACATGGATAAAAACCATCTGTGAAATAGTTTGCTCTTGTGCTGTGCTACAACTCAAACGTAAGAAACGGACTCGATCTAGTCTGTTCAAGCACCAGAAGACGCGTTTCCCTAGCGACAATTACAATTAGCACCTCAACTAGAGTATAGTATGAATGCCATAGATTCGGAATCATCATCAGCTACCAGACCATGACTCAGTCAAGTCAGTAGAACAAACACCATTGAGCTTCGACCGTTCTAGAAGATGAGGATTTTACTCATCAACTCGCACCGTCTGGAAGCAGGCCAGATAAATCAAGTCAGCCGCGGCAACCAGGGCGCCACCAATTTATAATAAGCCTTACCACCTAAAACACATCTGTACAAAACTGCGGAACGGAGATCCAGAGCAATACCAACAAACAGCAGATCCACAACGAATAAAAGGGTTGTGGGGAGGAGGTAGGAAATCTTCGTCCGATAATCTAATCTCCGCTCAAGAATAGCACATCAAGCAAACATATTGTGCGGAGGAGGGTCAGCCATGAGCGAGCTGTGGTGATGGACCATATACCACCTGCCGTTACAGAGCTCGTAGACGTTGGTCACATGGAACAGCACGTTCGCCTTCATGTTCACCCATGCCACCTCACCGAGCACACGCACACGGACGTCCCTTATCTGCAAGGCAATGCCCTGCCCCCCTCCTCCGTCTTGGCCCCAGTTCAACAGGCATGCCCCAACTCTCCATCACTGCGTTGTAATCTGATAAAGAACGCAAATAATGGAGTAATAAGGCCTGTTAGATTAGATAACACTTCTTTCAACAGTTCGATTAGAAAATAATAATACTCCTACTGGCTACTGCTAAGGGGAATAAAAAAAAAGCAATTTTACACTTTAAATACGCCATAACAATACTGAAGGTGTTCTATACTAATTATGTTATGGTTTAGATGGTTAACGACATATTGTCAATTACAGACTACTACAAGACAGCAACCAATGGACCCCGATACTGCCGAAGCATAACAGAGTTTAGTTCCCCCACAGAATAAACGGATATTTCAATCAGCACATCTTTATTTATGTTTCACAAGTACAAACATTATTCGAATATGTACTTTATAAGGATGGAAAGCACATGTGTGAAAAAACAAGGACAGACCCATTGCTGACGGACCCACATGATGGGGGGTGGGGGGGAAGGAATAACCAAGGCACAGTGTGCAAGTGTTTTTAAAGGCAATCTGCCTAACCCACATAAGGGGACGAGGTGGTAGATACCCTTCAAGCTTTGTTTTGGTACTCTAGTATTGATCTCAATCCACGTGTGTTGGGGTGTAAATTAGTTTAAGTTACACCCCAATCCATCTCGAATACATGTGGATTGTACCCAAACTAGGCCTCAGCTGTCCATGTAGCATCTAGTGACTTTCCGAACATATGTGTGCACATAAAAGATAAAACTAGAAACTACCACTAATGTAAAAAAAACCAATCTTAACGTAGTTGCAAGATCTCAACAAATTGCAGCTACTAGAAGGACAAGCACAAAGGAAAGAGCAAACTTAAATATGAAGAAACTCTACATATAAGGATAAATAATAATAGAATGACAGAAAACTGGCATACCTATGCATAAATGTGACTGTCTATTAAATTATAAAAATAAATATTCCATCCTTCCATGATAATAAGACCTTATAGGATTCAAAACTTGTCCCAAAACACCTGAGCTTCTCACTTTCCAATGCACGTTTCTCTTATTCTCAATACACCTCTATCTTTTCCCCAATACATCTTATCTCTAATTCCTCTCTATCTCTCAACTTAATTTCTGTGCATCATACCTTTTCTTTTCTCCTTAATTCTTGTG